>NC_047025.1:5841285-6133151 GCF_902652985.1 Pecten maximus
AGTCTGGATTTTTTTTTTTTTTTTACATATTATGGTCCTAAAGGTACTATCAATACTGCCTTGATCATGTTTGAGCATCTGTGATCTGTAAACATAAAATAATGCAGCATTTTTTAATTCTGTTTCTGATCATTGAAATCTTAGCTTATCAATACAGCATTTAAATTACAGGAATTGAAACAGCTTCAGTTTATACGATTGTTATAAATCTGAAAATCTGATGAAAATTCTCGTCACACAAATTGTAATAAAATTCTGGTTAGTACATACCACTACAGTACAGCCAGCCTATTAATTCTCTACCACATGAAATTTACCAAATGGACCATACAAATCAAGTTGTGTAATACTTCTAACTGCCATGGGCAAGTGTACAAATATTTCGCACTTGTCCAGACAGGCATATCAGGAGAGTGGAATTTTAAATCCCAGATTGAACTTGTGTCACCATATTTGACCTAATAAACACACTACATCAATCAAGAAGAGATCAAAACATTTACAGAGATATATGTTTATAAAAACAACCAGGAAAAGGAAAAATTTCAGACTTTATAAGATGATCAGGGAGAGTGAAAAACCTGTTTTGATGTTTTTACTGGGTTAAATGACACCCCCCTTTTTACTGGATCAAATATGGTGACTTTCTTGTGAATTATAAATTTACCAAAAATTCATCTCTGATGAAGTACTTTGCCCTGAACACCTCCGGATCATCATCAGGCCCTACAACAACTGTGTAATAGATGTACAGAATTAGTGGAAAACATAAATACATAGGCTGCAAGTGATACATATTATCATCAATATAAAATGGCATACAAATTCTGATATAATATAAGTTACTGATAAGGCTGTTTCACTTATACAATCTGGACACTTAATTACTTAGCGTTCTGTTAAAATCATTTTTGACTGTATATTGTTTAATTCAGGACCACACCCAAATCTGACCATACCAGTGACCACACCCAAATCTGACCATACCATAACAGTGACCACACCCAAATCTGACCATACCATAACAGTGACCACACCCAAATCTGACCATACCAGTGATCACACCAAATCTGACCATACCATACCAGTGACCACACCCAAATCTGACCATACCAGTGACCACACCAAAATCTGACCATACCAGTGACCACACCCAAATCTGACCATTCCAGTGACCACACCCAAATCTGACCTTACCCTTTATCCCACCAATGACACTGGTCTAAAATCCGGTCTATCACCTCTTGGTCAAGAAATCATTTAAGATTTTTAGCACATTTCACCCATGACCTTGAAGGCCATTCATTTACTCAATATCAGGTCTCAAGGTCTCGTGATTATTTAGAAGAAGTTGTCGGGTCTCAAAGTCTCGTGATTATTTAGAAGAAGTTGTTTTTAACTCTTTTCATACTCATTCAAATTTTGCATCGCTACAGGAAGCGACTAGAGTTTGGTCCTTTGCGCATACCACTGAAATGTTTTATGACCGTTTGGCACTTATAATATCGGTATCCTGCCATATATTTGCCGCATTACATCTTTTGTAGTGTGTAGCGACTCGTTTACTGAACATCTAATATGTATTCCTGTTTAAGGTGACAATAATTGCTACTGAATTGCTGATATTTAATTGTTAATAATAGTTTTATCGTGTGTTTTTCTCATCAATAATGCCCCAGAAAAGGAAAGGAAAATCCATTCCACCACATGTTGGAGTAAACAACTCTTGGAGCATTAGATTATTTTCAACCAATGAATACCCTTAAAATGCATAAAATGTCATCATCATTCTGTTCTTAAAGCTGACTTTTTATTAAATACATATTTCGCTTGTCAATTCCAATATATGACTATGTTTAGCCAGAGAGAAACATGAATGTGTTCCGTGACATCTTAAGACAGCACAAAGGTTTACCACAACCTCTCAAAACGTCATGAAGGGTACGGTAACACTTTTCTGCGACGTCTCAAGAAGTACAAAAGGAGTTAAACAGAAAAGTTGGCACAGGACGAACAGCAGATTGCCGGAGAGAGGACGGATGTCGGACGCCGTTTCGCAGTACAGTGGTTGGCAATATGTACATGTTTTTACTGTATTACCATACTGATGATTGATTATGAAAAATTATAATTATCAAATCAGTTCATGTTAAATGATGAGTAAACCAATTTGATCTGGTTGTTGTCCAATGACTGTTAACAATACATACTGTAATTATAAGATCATCATATCACCCACAGCCATACTATATCTGAAGGTAAGGTCATCATATCGCCCATAGCCATACTATATCTGAAGGTATTTGGTAGCGCCTATAGTCAGGAAAATATTCTTCTATTTTAGACTTCCCTGCTTTGACCTTCTCTGCTAGTAGATCTTGCTTGTTTAAAAATAGAATTACGGAGATAGTTCGTAGCCATCTGTGAAGAAAAAGAAAGAAAATAGCACTTAAATAAATTTACATAACTAAAATAACAAGAGAATCATTTTACGACAGCTTTTCAAATATCAAATCTCTAAAAGTATTCTTTCCGACGAGAGAATCCAGTGAATATTCAATTCTTCTAGGACAAATTTACCAGCTTCTAATATCAATCGCTAGTTTTAATTTACCAGCTTTCTAATTCAAGCTCTATAGTCTCTTCCTTAAGAATCATTTTGACACTTTCCTATATCAATCCTAAAGCTTCCTTAGGAAGTATTGTTTTAGGTTAACATCATATTACAACCAGGGTCATTAAGGACGTGCCAGGTTTTGGAGGTGGAGGGAAGCCGGCGTACCCGGAGAAAAACCACCGGCCTACGGTCAGTACCCGGCAACTGCCCCACGTAGGTTTCGAACTCGCAACTCTGAGGTGGAGGGCTAGTGATAAAGTGTCGGGACACCTTAACCACTCGGCCACTGCGGCCCCTACGAATCCGAGGACTCACAATTGAAATACCCTGCATCCGGTTATGACCGAAGCTTTAGACACTTTCTTCACCCTGCCTCTAGACTCTACCCGTCTTACCGCCCATAATGTGGATGTGCGGCGAGCGAAATAGCAACTGATTTGTTGTTTTACATTTAGTACGAATGAATGCGGGCCAAAGTGACACAGGTTCAAAATGCATAAAATTTGGAAAGTAAACATAAAGAATGATTCTTTCAAAAAGCCTCTTTAGAAACTAAACTACATGTTGTGATAACAAATCCGACCAAGTTTTTAAAATTATTCAAAAACATAACAAATCCGACCCAAATTTTAAAGATTATTTCAAAAACAAATTATTTGAAAAAATCAGAAGATCTCGCTTAGGATTCAAACTTTGAAATCAAGGACAAAATACTGACAAATGGCATGCACAACTCTTTAAAAATCATTGAAAGGAAGTGCTGGCCAGAAAACATAACTCGATTTATCAAGATTGAAAGTCTGCTGAAAACTCCTGGCCTCTTGAGTAGGAAAAAATGACTGTATATAATACAGGAATAAAGAGCAGGTTTCAGGCTATATGGACAGAGGGATGCTCTTATTTGATATCTTAAACTCTGATAACTTGAACACCTGCTTAACTCGAATAAACATTCAGTTCCAACAAAACATTACATGTAAAATATACTTGTTTAAATTGAATACTTGGGATGTCTCGAAAATTTTTCATGGGCCTCATTAACTTCAAAATAACAAGGTTGGGCTGTATTAGTGACTCCATTTGACAAAGTATATAAATCAATAAACAGGGTTCATACAGATTATGTCAAACCAAATTCAAGGCTTTTTCAATGTCTTAATTAAATATCCAAGGCCCATTTTCCCCCGTCATCTAAGTCATCTTGAGAGGGAACAACAAAGCAACTTATAACTATCCACTTGATCAAAATACATCTTGACATGGTAATTATTTAATTATTAACGTCTGTAGGGAAGGCGGCATATAGACAAAGATGAATCCAAATGATCAGTGGCCAGGGTTTCACTTATCCTAATGAAACCATAATATTCAAGAATTTTTCAAGGCTGTAAACCAATTTTCAAGGCTTTTCAACGCCCCGAATGAAATTCAAGACTTTTCAAGGCCCAAGGTGAAATTCAAGGCTTTCTCAAGGCCTGCGCTAGCTCTGATAAAATAAACAAAAAGCCCTTTAAGGACTTAAAGACTCCAGTATTATTGTAGTAAATATACTCAGTAGCGACATAATGGTACCGAGACAAATGTGCAATAATACTGTATATATAGCGACATAATAGTACCGAGACAAATGTGCAATAATACAGTATATATGTTGTCAAGGAAATGTAAACACATGGTCAGGTAGACCTATATAGGGCTCACTCCTAATATAACAGGTGTCATCAAAATCTAATTGATGCTACCAAACATAATTTGCAAACTGACTGTTAGTGTAAGCATGGTGTTAATTCATAATCAACGTGTCGGAGCTTACCTGTGAATTTCATTTAGATTCTAATTAACGAGTTCATACACAGATGTTATTTCTATATGCTGTTTGTTCGAAAATTTGTCTCTGATAAGGTTAAACAATTTTTCAATGTGGCAGACGTTATTCTGCATAAATTATTCCAATCTGTGATTCTAAGTAATCACGTGACAGGGATTTTCCTACATCAGAATCTGGGTCTGTGAAAAAGACCCATTCCCCTAAAGAAAATCTTGTGAAAATTTGTCACTGACAATTCCAAAATAAAGGTAAATTTTTCAAAACCTCAGGCAATTTTGAATAACTAACACATGTAATTACCAACTGAAATAAAAAAAAAATTAAATTCGATATCTATTGAGAAGAACATGAATTTGTTTGAATTTTACTTTCCTCTGTTTTCCAAATTTTGTCGCGTAAAAAATTCCCAATTCAATGGACCCTGGACCCAGACAAAAAATTGTAGCAAAATCCCTGCGTGACACTTTCCTGGAAAAATTAAGACTGCCATCATTTTCTCACCTGTTGTTCCAAATACTAAGGAAAAGTGCGAGGGATTCTTTGAGTCGATTTTGGCTGGGGTCTTCCCGAAGGACAAGGTTATAGCTACTACATGCTGTGACAAAGATGATGGCCGTCACATCATTAAAACACTGGATCCACTTCCGCCTCTCATCCCTCTGGCCACCCACATCGAACATACTGAAGTAAGACACATTTAACTTTTAGTATACAGTGTATTGATGTATGTAAAAAAGCTCATCACCTCAAGTGCCTTCCAAGTACCAATCATTACATTTAAATTTGGTCTTTTCTAATCTTTCATCAATAGTGTTTATGTAGACATCATCTTTCAGAAATAAATGTGTGACCATTTGGCCTTTTAAAGTTACAATGTCCTTCAACCAAATTACTAGAATGGTAATTGTATATACCCACAATATATATTAAAATTCATCAAACATCTACTGACTGCAATCTTTAATATTCCATCAAAATGAAACTTTTTAAACTGTTTTCAAAACACAAAATTGACATCTTAGTATCACAGGAAAATACCTGAAATCACTGACATACTTACTGAAAATTCACTTTATCAACTATAAATTTGGTTTCAAAGATTCCTGATGTTAAAACTCGACATCGTAATATATCCTGAAAGGAGAAAAACAATAATTAGCATAAGAAATGGAACATATGAAAGACAAGAGGCCCATGGGCCTGAACAGTCGCCTGAGTTCTCATGTGTACACAGAGTTGTTTTGTTTTTTAAATAGCATTTTAACACATTTCACCCCTATGACCTTGAAATAAGCTGAAGGTCTTTTATATGAACACACTTGGTAGGCCTTAATCACTGTATGATGCTTGCCCAATATCATGACCCTTGACCTATTGATTATAGAGAAGTTATTTTTTAAGATTTTAGACCTTTGACCTTTTCTTAATGGTATCCAGCTGATGGTATCCCAGCTTATAATTTTGAAAACAGTAAGGTGCAATCTTTGACCTTTAACCTTGATCATGAGCAATGACAAACAAAATGACCTCAAGTATATAACTTAATGCTGTGATGTTTACAGTTGTGGTGTGAAACTGAACTAAATCTGCCTAGGGGTTCACGAGATATCTTCTACACAAAAGCTTTATTCTAAAAGTGGTCAAGAATGGCCATGGACCACTTAACGGTGTGGTGTTGTATGATGTGAATATGAATTAAATCTGTGCAGGTGTTCACAACCTACTTGGTCATATAATTGCTTACTCACTTAAAATATTCTGTATTTCATAAACATTTTCTCTGGAAATTTGAATATATTATAAGCAGAATCCCCTGTTCTACACTAGCATTACCAGGCCTTTTCTGAGGGGATTTTTGATTCGTTAATGGGCCACATTCCCAATTGAAATTATTTCATATTTTATTAAAATTTCCAAAATTTGCAGCTTACTCCCGAAAAAAAATCTTTCTCAATTTACAAATTTTCTTCCCAAAATGAGAGAAAATGGCGCCATCCCAAGCCAGTGAGAAAAAGCTCTAGTTACAGTAAGTGCCCTGAAACAAAAATAAAATAAAACTATTTTTGATAAAAAAAGATCTTACCTGTTCAGTTGGTGTGTAATCGGATTGCTTTACTATATGTACACGGTCTAAAAAACTGAAAGAGAAGAAGATAGTCCATTTTACCAACAGGTCTACATTATACACGGCTTTCATTCATTACTTACTTCTTTGTAAAACATTTGAGAAAAGGCCTAAGGAGGCAGAAAGTCACAAGTCTTTTAAGACAATATCTGTTGTTTGGTTTGGTTTATGTTTTTTGATGTCCTATTAACAGCCAGGACCATTTAAGGACCTGTCAGGTTTTGGAGGTGGAGAAAAGCCGAAGTACCCTGAGGCAACTGCCCCACGTGGGTTTCGAACTCGTGACCCAGAGGTGGAGGGCTAGTAATAAAGTGTCAGGACACCTTAACCACTCGGCCACCACGGCCCCTTACCACAACCACCAGAATGTGACATTATGTAGAACTAGATGATACAATATATATGATGGATGAAAGTGTCAGAATTTCCAAGTACTGAAAACTGCAATGTAGTAATTAATAAGTTTAAAGGAAACTTCAAAATTCTTTAAAATTTCAGTATTTTCCCCCCCAAAACAACAAAAAAAACCTCCACATAGTATGGAAGCACTTGTAGCTAGATTGTGTTGAGATGTCTATACTACAATGCAACTATGCTCTAGGTTTGGTTGAAATAACATCAATACTTTTTAAGAAACTGAGCTAAACCCAAAGTTAAACGTCCAGACTACCAGATTCGTAAACTTCCAGAGTCTGGATGATTTTCCTAAAGAAGGCTGTACATGTGTTGAGATGTCCGCTATATGTGATCTAGATCTAGCAATATGACAAGTTTGGTTAAAGTTAAAATCACACAAAACATTGAAATGTTGATGATGACACTGGAAAAGTAACACCATACTCTTGCTTTTAGAAGAATTTGTGACTTTGCTGCCGGCAAAATAAAAACTTTTTTGCGAAAATTTACTGTAAACTAACTTTCTTTTGAGGCTTCGAACTTACACGATTTTCACTGTACAGCAAGTTGACGGCAATTAACTTTCGTGAAACCAAACATAAGTGTACTTTCACTTTACAAAACAGTTTCATGGAATGTACTAAAGCCATTTTATACAAATTCAGTGTATATAATTTCTGTTTGTTATGGCTAAAATCGATTAAAGACTGCTGTACAAAATAAAGGTTGTCAATGTTATACATGTACAGGTACTAGTCTAGCCAATATATTATGAGAAGCGAGTCATCCTTATCTTATTTGGCGGCAATTTATTTTCATGAATTTGTGTTGATCACTGATCAGGAGAAAAACTGCACGCGAAAAATCTGTTGATGGGTTCTAAAGGTCTGTCATTGATTCATATATATTACACTGCTTTTTCTTTTAGAATATTTGATTCCCTGACAGACATCATTTCATCAACATCAAGTCTATAACCGTCTATCAGATTATTTGGACAAATCCTCACTCCATCCACATCCACTATAACCGTCCATCAGATTATTGTGACAAATCCTCACTGCATCCACATCCACTATAACCGTCCACCAGATTATTGTGACAAATCCTCACTCCATCCACATCCACTATAACCGTCCAGATTATTTGGGCAAATCCTCACTCCATCCACATCCACTATAACCGTCCATCAGATTATTGTGACAAATCCTCACTCCATCCACATCCACTATAACCGTCCATCAAATTATTTGGACAAATCCTCACTGCATCCACATCCAGGATAACCGTCCATCAGATTATTGGGACAAATCCTCACTCCATCCACATCCACTATAACCGTCCATCAAATTATTGGGACAAATCCTCACTCCATCCACATCCACTATAACCGTCCATCAAATTATTGGGACAAATCCTCACTCCATCCACATCCACTTTAACCGTCCATCAAATTATTGTGACAAATCCTCACTCCATCCACATCCACTATAACCGTCCATCAGATTATTGGGACAAATCCTCACTCCATCCACATCCACTATAACCGTCCATCAGATTATTTGGACAAATCTTTACTCCACCCACATGTACATCCACTATTATCCACATATTTAGCCCAAGTTTCCTCTAGCCCTGTCACCATGTCTGGTGTAGGGCCAGGGTGTACTACTATATGAAAACGTGGAATTATCCGACACCGTTTGGTGTTGCTAAGAATTTGGTGCAAATACAATAAAATCGGGTGTGAAATAACACCTACCTTACATATATGGTTAAATGAGATATTTATTTACCCCAGTACATCCATTTAGTCCCATCTAGGTGTTTCATTCCGTCCGTATAGACCCTCGCTTTACGCTTGTCAAAACCATATATAATGAGGAGAAATCCGCAGATACTTCGACAAAATAAACCCTTTCTGTCACCCTGATGGTACATGTTGCAGTGTATGTAATATCTATTAACTCTATTTATTTATAACAAAAAGACAAGTGACATCATCTCGTATAAATCACTAAGCAATCTTGTTTGCCTGGATAGAAAGGCGTGAGACGTCCAACTGGGTGACTCCCTCTGGATCCTTTTCACTTCAGTTTGGTGGGGAAATTGAGCCCTGGTCGCGTTTAGGTAAAAGGGGAGTATATTAGCACTCGACCATCAGAGACAGTATGATACCAGGAGGAGAGTGATGGAACAGGAAGTCTAATTGGATTGTTTAGTCTATGTGGTAGAAGGGGACAACTCCCTATTGTATCTCAGCCCGAGTGATCATGTGTGTATATACTCCTGCTCACACTGCTGTGTGCCTTCAGTCTTGTAACCCAATATAGCAGGATGACTCACACAGGACTATTTTTAGAAACCTATTGGATAATATATGGTTGGAGTAATGACCCAGAATATATAAATATATACCGACTGTAGTACACCTTGGTGTATACACACACAATACTGGCTGTATGACTACAGCCGAGGCCTTCAATGCTATATGGCTGTCACTACTTAAGTTTAGGACCCAAATCCCATTTAGAAAGACTTAGAATGCTCAGATAATGAAAACCCAGTGTAACATGTGTGTAGCTTTTATTTGGTTGAAGTCAATTACATTTTATCTCTCTTCCATTTATACCAGTTCAACATGTATATATATATATACCTAACGCATAGTCATCAGGTTTCAACTGTCATCCGCACTGTGGCTAAACTTTTCACACTTAAAATTTCAACGTGAGGATTGAAATGAAATTTACTGGGAATGGCCCCAGGGTTCTTGTTCTTCCAGTCAATATGATAATATTTAAAATGGCAAATACGTCTCCCGTCTTGAAAACCAATTGTATTTGTGATACAAGCTCTATTTAGTACAAGACTGGGTTTTTTTGCCCATCTTTCATTATTCTTTTTAATTATTTGATAAAATTAGGAGAACTTACATTCTAAGAGGGATCTCTTAGAAGAACTACTTAAACAAGAAACTTTAATAACAAATTTCAATCTTTAACTGTCAAAATCTAAGATACCTAAGCTTGTCACAGCCGTTGTTTTCCTGATAAAAATCAAAACTAAATGGGTATAGCTAGATAATTATAAGGTGCAAAATTTAAAATGTATAAAACACCATTTTGAGAAATATCTTTCCAGTCCATATAAAGAAACTTCAACTGTCGAGAATTAAAGATGGTGACCTGTTAGCCATTTTGTTTTCCTGATCAGACTCAAAGTAGAATGGGCAAGGCTATATATAGGGCCCAAGGGGGGGGGGGGGGGAGTTTGAAAAATATCCTTCCAGTACTTCTGAAGAAACAGTAGTACTTCTGAAGAAACAGTCACATTAATGTCAAAATCGAAAATGGCCACCTGCCAGACATTTTGCTCTCCAAATCAAGACTCAAATCCAAAGGGCACAAATAGTGCCCTAGGAGAACCTATTTATAAAGTTTGAGAAATATTCTAACTCCTCACAAGAGCGATAACAAACTTCAACAGTCAAAACCCAAGATGGCCACTGCCAGCCGTTTTGTTTTTCTGATCAGACTCAGAACTAAATCGTTACAACCAGAGGCCAAGGGGAACCTAAATATATGAAGTTTAAAAAATATCCTTCCAATACTTCTCAACAAATAGCGATAAATAATTGTTTACGGAAGGTTTGGTTTGGTTAAGTATCAACATCCTATCAACATCTATATGCTTATTTAGGGACGGCCTCCCCTGCAAGATGCATGAGTGAGGTGTATGCATGTGTATTTTGGGAGGCTATGGTATACATTGTGTTTGTCTATTTGTGATAGCACGGACTGATGTCGACTTTATAGTGCTATCTCACTGAAGTGTTCTGCCATAGACACCCAGCAGGACACCCCACCCAGTCACATTAAACTGACAACAGGCGAACCAGTCATCCCACTCCAGTAGCAACTAGTATTTCCATAGACTCTGATTTACGGAAGGACCATGGACGGACAGACCATATAGACAAAGAGCGATTTTAAATGGCGGGCTAAACATGCAAGTTCTAATACTATCGATCCCTGACTCCACTTCAATCTTATCCTTCAAGTCTCTGTATTTCTTGCTCTTGTGCTAATGATGTAAAATGAAGTTATCCATTCAGGAAAAGTGGTATTTTAAAGAATGAAGTGAGTGAGTCAAATAGTCTCATTATTGGACAGTCCCTGAGCCTTCAGGGGCACCAAGCACTGGTATATATTTGCTTATAGAAAAATACTTATTTAAAGCAGTGTTAATACACATAATCTAAGGACAGGTTTCCCTACCTGGACATGACAGGATTTGTCCAAGTGCCTTCTTTTCTATTAAATTGCCCTTTGATCTTCAAGTTTACCCTGGCTAGGTCAACAAGTGTCAATAGCACAATCTCTATTTATAGTACTGCCATTATGCCTTAGCTAAATATAGCAGCTTGCTGTAGCTTCAAGTGGACTGATATTTGATTGAGCCACCTCGCACACTGGCTATATATGATTTCTCTGTCTTCCAATCAATAGCTTACTGGAGGCTCCCAATCATGCCGCACAACTAAAATATAAACTACCGACTTCTGCATATATAATGCTGCTCTCGGAGTTTTAAAATCTTTTGTGAGGCATGTAGTCGTTCATTAGATATATGTGGAGGTTGTGTGTGTGCCCAGACAACAATCTGAGTTGACAGGTAAAATACTACCCAAAGCAGCTACAGCATGAGCTATGGGCAATTCCTAATTTCAGAATCCTGTGTGTGCTGTTTAGCCATACTGATATGCAGAACTATGATCAGTTGTAAACTCCTAGTCTCCTTGTGCAATACAAGAGGT
Organism: Pecten maximus; assembly: GCF_902652985.1. NCBI lineage: Eukaryota > Metazoa > Mollusca > Bivalvia > Pectinida > Pectinidae > Pecten > Pecten maximus. Next base: position 5,853,071 of record NC_047025.1, read on the forward strand.
CCAATGGGCCTTGAATTGCCTATCAGGTCTGAAGAAGAGAATGCTGTAATATTTTCTGTTCATTCCATTTTTGGATGATATATAAGGCAGTGGTGTGAATGCCAATTTAACATCTCTTCTGTTACACCACAAATTTTAAACCTTATAACCATTTACCTAGGATCTTGTAGGTAAGATCAAGGTCATTCATTTCATTTAAACAAGAGGACTTGCGGATCTCTACTGTTCACCTGGATATTTTACCAATCATAGCAAAGCATTCATATAAATAGTAATATAACAAAGATGATTCATAGCAAATACAGTTGAAAAACCTCACTCTTGGGCCCCATTAAATACTCAAAACCTCTTTATCCATGCAATAGAACTCTTTCCCGCATGTTTTACCCTGTTATTCAATTTGTCAATCTGTATGGTGATCATATTCTTCATATTTGGAATAGTTCAGTTTAGTATTGTTGAACATCCTATCAACAGCTGAGGTCATTAAAGGACAGCCCAATCTAATTAAAATATAGATGGTCATTCTCACTACGTTACATGAATATCTAACAACATTACATAAGAGGTCACGTCAGGATGACCTTTTGGATTAACCACTCAAATGACTACTTACATAATCTTGGAAGTGAATTTCGTATGTGTGAAATAGCAGGACTACAATGCATAATTTGAATGATGTGTCAATCTGTTTCAAGTCATTTCGTCCAACGAAGGATATACCTATATATACATGCTGTACCGAAATGGTTAGCTTAAGATGCATGATGTGACGAATGGGTGAGATCGATGACATCGAAAAATAGACAATTCCGCCCTGAAAGTGAAATATTGAGATAACAAAGGTCACCAGAACGTGACCCCTTACGCGTTGTTCATGTAACGAAGAGAGAATGACCATCTAGATTTTAATTAGATTGAGGACAGCCTTTTCTATATGCGAAATGCATGTGCTGAGCATCGTGTTTTGGGAGGCTACAGTATATTCGTGTTTGTCGCCTATTGTTAGCGCGGAACAATAGGCCGATTTTATAGTGCTACCTCACTGAATACAAGAATACTGCCAAGGACATCCTATACAAATGTGATATTTCACTAGTTTCCAAAGGGAACCTGCATGCACAGTTTGGTGTTACCTTTCGGCAGTATACACTTCAGTGAAGAGATCGGTTACAAAATGTAGACACAGTTAGAAACAACTGACATGTTGGTTCTTCGCTTTTCCGAGCACATGGCTACGATGTCAATACCGGCTTAGACAAAATGATGTTTTATATCTGTGTGACACTATAATATTGGTATGTCTCCATATATATATCCGCTGCAATGCAATCTATCATATCGAATGAGAAGAAACTTAAGTTTATTTAATGTTCGTTAGAATGACAGGAAGTAGGACTCTTGATCTGCTAGCCTTGTCATTTGTGTGCATGTTCGATTCGTTTTTAATACCGCTCACTTGAAACATCCTTTTTTCGTTACAAGTTAATACATATTTTGTTTCATTTGATGATGAACTTGATTAAATTGTAAATATTAAATGGTATTCTTCTTCATACTTTGTGATTTTCTAGTAAACAATGCCCTAGAAATCGAAATTAAAATCTGGCATCCTCTATTGTGTTGTTAGTGTTGACTACTTGGCATTAACCAGACTATTTCCAAACATTATCCTATCTTAATACAAGATAGTATATGGCATTTGACAGGCGTAAAATGCCCTTCCCCCCAAAAATCTTATTAATACTTAATAATTTGTTAAATACATACTTCATTAATCAATTCTTACATACAACCATGCTTAACCAGCAAGTTACATGCATGTGTTTCATGACGTCTTGAGATGTCACAAAGGAAAGAAGGCATTTGATTGCAACATCTCAAATTGTCATAAAGAATATGGGAGCGCTTTTCAGAAACATCCCAAGACGTCATGGGCACAGGAGTCAATACTCCTATCAAAATTTGACGGGTGTACAAAAATGTAAAATTTGACGGTGTACAAAAATGTAAAATATCTCCAAATAGACTCAACTTTATGGCAGATGGATGAACAAAGCCATACATCAAAATTTGGTGTAATTGTAGAAGATCGGGCAGACAATGCCATACCTCAATACTCCCGTCAATGAAATGTTGATCATGACAGATGCTGCACCTATTCATTGGAGGAAAACGTTTCCGAATTCCATTAAACTGTGAACAAAATGTACAGAATATCTCTATTGAAGGTGGTATCAAATAAACTTACTACTGAGCGCAGTCGATGAGCTGGTATTCATTAGACCTTTCATAACAGGACTGCACTCCCTTGTCCTTCCAGAGGATCTCTGTGTGCTCGTAGAACTCCTGCAGAAAGAAACCGAAAATTCATCAAACTTTTGATTATGAAAAGGTATTGTAATGACCATGAAAGGGTATTGTAATGATAACGAAATGATTATGAAAGGATAATGTAATGATTACGAAAGGGTATTGTAATGATTACGAAAGGATTATGAAAGGATAATGTAAATATTACGAAAGGATATTGTTATTTGTCGAGATGTAAATAAAGAGTATTCAGTGACAAGAGATCCCAGAAGGATCTTGGCGTCTACCATTGAATATTTATCGGCCTATGAGAGACTGATCTCTCCTCTTAATCATTTGATCACAACGGGAATCTATACATTAAGTCTTAAAATAGACCTAAGAAGAACTTTTTGAGATATATTCAGAACAAATCCACCATCAAAATCAAAGATGGCAACTTGTCAGCTATTTCCTTCTCTTGATCCGAGTCAAAACTCAATGGGCACAGCAAGGGAACAAGGGAAGATTAAACATCAAGTCTCAGAAATATCCTTTCAGTACTTCTCAAAAAATAGCAAAGACAATCTTCTACTGTCAAAATCCAAGATGGCTGCCTATCATCCAAGTTGTTTGATGTTTCACAGGTAATCTCAAATTAAACGACACAACCAGGGACTGATGGGAATCTACACATCCAAGTTTCAGACAGATCTATTCAGGACTTAATCCCAAGAAATATCGATAACACAGTCAAAATACAGGATGACCACCAGTCCGCCATTTTATTTTTCTAACATCCCAAAATCAACAAGGCACAGTTAAGGACGAAGACAAACAACATATGACATTAAAAAAAGTTCCAATGAATTCTCAAGAAATACTGTTGACAAATTTTCAATGTCAAGATTCAAGATGGCTGATTGTCAGCAATTATGTTTTTCTGATTAGTTCCAAAATGAAAAGGGCACAAGAAGGGACAAAAAAGAATTTACAATTCAGATGCATTCAGCACTTTTTCAAGAAATTGGAATAACACATCCTATATATATCTACATTACAGACAGTACCATTTCTACTGTACATACATTATAGACAGTACCATTTCTAATGTGTATACATTATAGACAGTACCATATCTAATGTATATACATTATAGACAGTACCATTTCTAATGTACATACATTATAGACAGTACTAATATACATACATTATAGACAGTACCATTTCTAATGTACATACATTATAGACAGTACCATTTCTACTGTACATACATTATAGACAGTACCATTTCTACTGTACATACATTATAGACAGTACCATTTCTAATGTGTATACATTATAGACAGTACCATTTCTACTGAACATACATTATAGACAGTACCATTTCTAATGTGTATACATTATAGACAGTACCATTTCTAATGTACATACATTATAGACAGTACCATATCTACTGTACATACATTATAGACAGTACCATTTCTACTGTACATACATTATAGACAGTACCATATCTACTGTACATACATTATAGACAGTACCATTTCTACTGTACATACATTATAGACAGTACCATTTCAACTGTACATACATTATAGACAGTACCATTTCAACTGTACATACATTATAGACAGTACCATATATAATGTGTATACATTATAGACAGTACCATTTCTAATGTACATACATTATAGACAGTACCATTTCTACTGTACATACATTATAGACAGTACCATATCTAAGGTGTATACATTATAGACAGTACCATTTCTACTGTACATACATTATAGACAGTACCATTTCTACTGTACATACATTATAGACAGTACCATTTCTAATGTACATACATTATAGACAGTACCATTTCTAATGTCACAGTATACATTATAGACAGTACCATTTCTACTGTACATACATTATAGACAGTACCATTTCTACTGTACATACATTATAGACAGTACCATTTCTACTGTACATACATTATAGACAGTACCATTTCTAATGTACATACATTATAGACAGTACTAATGTACATACATTATAGACAGTACCATTTCTACTGTACATACATTATAGACAGTACCATTTCTAATGTACATACATTATAGACAGTACCATTTCTAATGTGTATACATTATAGACATTACCATTTCTAATGTACATACATTATAGACAGTACCATTTCTAATGTGTATACATTATAGACAGTACCATTTCTACTGTACATACATTATAGACAGTACCATTTCTAATGTGTATACATTATAGACAGTACCATTTCTACTGTACATACATTATAGACAGTACCATTTCTAATGTGTGTACATTATAGACAGTACCATTTCTACTGTACATACATTATAGACAGTACCATTTCTACTGTACATACATTATAGACAGTACCATTTTTAATGTGTATACATTATAGACAGTACCATTTCTACTGTACATACATTATAGACAGTACCATTTCTACTGTACATACATTATAGACAGTACCATTTCTAATGTGTATACATTATAGACAGTACCATTTCTACTGTACATACATTATAGACAGTACCATTTCTACTGTACATACATTATAGACAGTACCATTTTTAATGTGTGTACATTATAGACAGTACCATTTCTAATGTGTATACTTTATAGACAGTACCATTTCTACTGTACATACATTATAGACAGTACCATTTCTAATGTACATACATTATAGACAGTACCATTTCTAATGTACATACATTATAGACAGTACCATTTCTAATATGTATACATTATAGACAGTACCATTTCTACTGTACATACATTATAGACAGTACCATTTCTACTGTACATACATTATAGACAGTACCATTTCTACTGTACATACATTATAGACAGTACCATTTCTAATGTACATACATTATAGACAGTACCATTTCTACTGTACATACATTATAGACAGTACCATTTCTACTGTACATACATTATAGACAGTACCATTTCTACTGTACATACATTATAGACAGTACCATTTCTACTGTACATACATTATAGACAGTACCATTTCTACTGTACATACATTATAGACAGTACCATTTCTACTGTATACATTATAGACAGTACCATTTCTACTGTACATACATTATAGACAGTACCATTTCTAATGTATACATTATAGACAGTACCATTTCTACTGTACATACATTATAGACAGTACCATTTCTACTGTACATACATTATAGACAGTACCATTTCTACTGTACATACATTATAGACAGTACCATTTCTACTGTACATACATTATAGACAGTACCATTTCTAATGTACATACATTATAGACAGTACCATTTCTAATGTACATACATTATAGACAGTACCATTTCTACTGTACATACATTATAGACAGTACCATTTCTATGTTACATACATTATAGACAGTACCATTTCTAATGTACTACATTATAGACAGTACCATTTCTACTGTACATACATTATAGACAGTACCATTTCTATGTACATACATTATAGACAGTACCATTTCTACTGTGTACTACATTATAGACAGTACCATTTCTAATGTACATACATTATAGACAGTACCATTTCTACTGTACATACATTATAGACAGTACCATTTCTACTGTATCATACATTATACACAGTACCATTTCTACTGTACATACATTATAGACAGTACCATTTCTACTGTACATACATTATAGACAGTACCTTTCTAATGTACATACATTATAGACAGTACCATTTCTACTGTACATACATTATAGACAGTACCATTTCTACTGTACATACATTATAGACAGTACCATTTCTACTGTACATACATTATAGACAGTACCATTTCTACTGTACATACATTATAGACAGTACCATTTCTAATGTGTATACATTATAGACAGTACCATTTCTAATGTGTATACATTATAGACAGTACCATTTCTACTGTACATACATTATAGACAGTACCATTTCTACTGTACATACATTATAGACAGTAGCATTTCTAATGTACATACATTATAGACAGTACCATTTCTACTGTGTATACATTATAGACAGTACCATTTCTAATGCACATACATTATAGACAGTACCATTTCTAATGTACATACATTATAGACAGTACCATTTCTAATGTGTATACATTATAGACAGTACCATTTCTACTGTACATACATTATAGACAGTACCATTTCTACTGTACATACATTATAGACAGTACCATTTCTAATGTACATACATTATAGACAGTACCATTTCTACTGTACATACATTATAGACAGTACCATTTCTACTGTACATACATTATAGACAGTACCATTTCTAATGTACATACATTATAGACAGTACCATTTTTAATGTGTATACATTATAGACAGTACCATTTCTACTGTACATACATTATAGACAGTACCATTTCTAATGTACATACATTATAGACAGTACCATATCTACTGTACATACATTATAGACAGTACCATTTCTACTGTACATACATTATAGACAGTACCATTTCTAATGTACATACATTATAGACAGTACCATTTCTAATGTGTATACATTATAGACAGTACCATTTCTAATGTACATACATTATAGACAGTACCATTTCTACTGTACATACATTATAGACAGTACCATTTCTAATGTACATACATTATAGACAGTACCATTTCTAATGTACATACATTATAGACAGTACCATTTCTAATGTACATACATTATAGACAGTACCATTTCTACTGTACATACATTATAGACAGTACCATTTCTACTGTACATACATTATAGACAGTACCATTTCTACTGTACATACATTATAGACAGTACCATTTCTAATGTACATACATTATAGACAGTACCATTTCTAATGTACATACATTATAGACAGTACCATATCTACTGTACATACATTATAGACAGTACCATTTCTACTGTACATACATTATAGACAGTACCATTTCTAATGTACATACATTATAAACAGTACCATTTTTAATGTGTATACATTATAGACAGTACCATTTCTAATGTACATACATTATAGACAGTACCATATCTACTGTACATACATTATAGACAGTACCATTTCTACTGTACATACATTATAGACAGTACCATTTCTAATGTACATACATTATAGACAGTACCATTTCTAATGTACATACATTATACACAGTACCATTTCTACTGTACATACATTATAGACAGTACCATATCTACTGTACATACATTATAGACAGTACCATTTCTAATGTGTATACATTATAGACAGTACCATTTCTAATGTGTATACATTATAGACAGTACCATTTCTACTGTACATACATTATAGACAGTACCATATCTACTGTACATACATTATAGACAGTACCATTTCTACTGTACATACATTATAGACAGTACCATTTCTAATGTACATACATTATAGACAGTACCATTTCTACTGTACATACATTATAGACAGTACCATATCTACTGTACATACATTATAGACAGTACTAATGTACATACATTATAGACAGTACCATTTCTACTGTACATACATTATAGACAGGACCATTTCTACTGTACATACATTATAGACAGTACCATTTCTAATGTACATACATTATAGACAGGACCATTTCTAATGTGTATACATTATAGACAGTACCATTTCTAATGTGTATACATTATAGACAGTACCATTTCTAATGTACATACATTATAGACAGTACCATTTCTAATGTGTATACATTATAGACGGTACCATTTCTAATGTATATACATTATAGACAGTACCATTTCTAATGTACATACATTATAGACAGTACCATTTCTACTGTACATACATTATAGACAGTACCATTTCTAATGTACATACATTATAGACAGTACCATTTCTACTGTACATACATTATAGACAGTACCATTTCTACTGTACATACATTATAGACAGTACCATTTCTACTGTACATACATTATAGACAGTACCATTTCTAATGTACATACATTATAGACAGTACCATATCTACTGTACATACATTATAGACAATACCATTTCTAATGTACATACATTATAGACAGTACCATCTACTGTACATACATTATAGACAGTACCATATCTACTGTACATACATTATAGACAGTACTAATGTACATACATTATAGACAGTACCATTTCTACTGTGTATACATTATAGACAGTACCATTTCTAATGTACATACATTATAGACAGTACCATTCTACTGTACATACATTATAGACAGTACCATTGCTACTGTACATACATTATAGACAGTACCATTTCTACTGTACATACATTATAGACAGTACCATTTCTAATGTGTATACATTATAGACAGTACCATATCTACTGTACATACATTATAGACAGTACTAATGTGTATACATTATAGACAGTACCATTTCTACTGTACATACATTATAGACAGTACCATTTCTAATGTGCATACATTATAGACAGTACCATTTCTAATGTACATACATTATAGACAGTACCATTTCTACTGTACATACATTATAGACAGTACCATTTCTAATGTACATACATTATAGACAGTACCATTTCTACTGTACATACATTATAGACAGTACCATTTCTACTGTACATACATTATAGACAGTACCATTTCTAATGTGTATACATTATAGACAGTACCATTTTCTACTGTACATACATTATAGACAGTACCATTTCTACTGTACATACATTATAGACAGTACCATTTCTAATGTATACATTATAGACAGTACCATTTCTAAGTGTATACATTATAGACAGTACCATTTCTACTGTACATACATTATAGACAGTACCATTTCTAATGTACATACATTATAGACAGTACCATTTCTAATGTGTATACATTATAGACAGTACCATTTCTACTGTACATACATTATAGACAGTACCATTTCTAATGTGTATACATTATAGACAGTACCATTTCTAATGTGTATACATTATAGACAGTACCATTTCTACTGTACATACATTATAGACAGTACCATTTCTACTGTACATACATTATAGACAGTACCATTTCTAATGTACATACATTATAGACAGTACCATTTCTACTGTGTATACATTATAGACAGTACCATTTCTAATGCACATACATTATAGACAGTACCATTTCTACTGTACATACATTATAGACAGTACCATATCTAATATGTATACATTATAGACAGTACCATTTCTACTGTACATACATTATAGACAGTACCATTTCTAATGTACATACATTATAGACAGTACCATTTCTAATGTGTATACATTATAGACAGTACCATTTCTACTATGTATACATTATAGACAGTACTAATGTACATACATTATAGACAGTACCATATCTAATATGTATACATTATAGACAGTACCATTTCTACTGTACATACATTATAGACAGTACCCATTTCTAATGTACATACATTATAGACAGTACCATTTTCTAATGTGTATAACATTATAGACAGTTACCATTTCTACTGTACATTACATTATAGACATTACCATTTTTACTGTGTATAATTATTAAGACGACATTTCTACTGTACATACATTATAGACAGTACCATTTTCTACTGTGACATACATTATAGACAGTACCATGTCTTTAATGATACATACATAAGACATTACCATTTCTAGGTGTATACATTATAGAAGTACTATGGTATACATTATAGACAGTACCATGTCTACTGTACATACATTATAGACAGTTAACCATTTCAATGTACATACATGTACATAATTATATAGACAGACCATTCTAATGTACATACATTATAGACAGTAGCAGTCTTACGTACATACATTATAGACAGTTACCATTTCTTAATGTACATACATATAGACAGTACCATTCTACTGTACATACATTATAGACAGTACCATTTCTAATGTACATACATTATAGACAGTACCATTTCTAATGTGTATACATTATAGACAGTACCATTTCTACTGTACATACATTATAGACAGTACCATTTCTACTGTACATACATTATAGACAGTACCATTTCTACTGTACATACATTATAGACAGTACCATTTCTAATGTACATACATTATAGACAGTACCATTTCTAATGTGTATACATTATAGACAGTACCATTTCTAATGTACATACATTATAGACAGTACCATTTCTACTGTACATACATTATAGACAGTACCATTTCTACTGTACATACATTATAGACAGTACCATTTCTAATGTACATACATTATAGACAGTACCATTTCTAATTGTAATACATTATAGACAGTACCATTTCTAATGTACATACATTATAGACAGTACCATTTCTACTGTACATACATTATAGACAGTACCTATTTCTACTGTACATACATTATAGACAGTACCATTTCTAATGTACATACATTATAGACAGTACCATTTCTACTGTACATACATTATAGACAGTACCATTTCTACTGTACATACATTATAGACAGTACCATTTCTAATGTACATACATTATAGACAGTACCATATATCTAATGTACATACATTATAGACAGCACCATTTCTACTGTACATACATTATAGACAGTACCATTTCTAATGTACATACATTATAGACAGTACCATTTCTAATGTACATACATTATAGACAGTACCATTTCTAATGTACATACATTATAGACAGTACCATTTCTACTGTACATACATTATAGACAGTACCATTTCTAATGTACTATACATTATAGACAGTACCATTTCTACTGTACATACATTATAGACAGTACCATTTCTACTGTACATACATTATAGACAGTACCATTTCTACTGTACATACATTATAGACAGTACCATTTCTAATGTACATACATTATAGACAGTACCATTTCTAATGTACATACATTATAGACAGTACCATTTCTAAATGTGTATACATTATAGACAGTACCATTCTATTGTACATACATTATAGACAGTACCATTTCTAATGTACATACATTATAGACAGTAGCATTTCTAATGTACATACATTATAGACAGTACCATTTCTACTGTACATACATTATAGACAGTACCATTTCTAATGTGTATATATACATTATAGACAGTGCCATTTCTACTGTACATACATTATAGACAGTACCATTGCTAATGTACATACATTATAGACAGTACCATTTCTAATGTACATACATTATAGACAGTACCATTTCTAATGTGTATACATTATAGACAGTACCATTTCTACTGTACATACATTATAGACAGTACCATTTCTACTGTACATACATTATAGACAGTACCATTTCTAATGTACATACATTATAGACAGTACCATTTCTACTGTACATACATTATAGACAGTACCATTTCTAATGTACATACATTATAGACAGTACCATTTCTACTGTACATACATTATAGACAGTACCATTTCTACTGTACATACATTATAGACAGTACCATCTATGGTAATACATTATAGACAGTACCATTTCTACTGTACATACATTATAGACAGTACCATTTCTATGTGTACATACATTATAGAACAGTACCATTTCTACTGTACATACATTATAGACAGTACCATTCTACTGTACACTACATTATAAGACAGTACCATTTCTAATGTACATACATTATAGACAGTACCATTTCTAATGTGTATACATTATAGACAGTACCATTTCTACTGTACATACATTATAGACAGTACCATTTCTAATGTACATACATTATAGACAGTACCATTTCTACTGTACATACATTATAGACAGTACCATTTCTACTGTACATACATTATAGACAGTACCATTTCTACTGTACATACATTATAGACAGTACCATTTCTACTGTACATACATTATAGACAGTACCATTTCTACTGTACATACATTATAGACAGTACCATTTCTAATGTGTATACATTATAGACAGTACCATTCTATTGTATACATTATAGACAGTACTAATGTACATACATTATAGACAGTAGCATTTCTAATGTACATACATTATAGACAGTAGCATTTCTAATGTACATACATTATAGACAGTACTAATGTACATACATTATAGACAGTAGCATTCTAATGTACATACATTATAGACGGTACCATTTCTAATGTACATACATTATAGACAGTACCATTTCTACTGTACATACATTATAGACAGTACCATTCTATATGTATACATTATAGACAGTACCATTTCTAATGTGTAATACATTATAGACAGTACCATTTCTACTGTGTATACATTATAGACAGTACCGTTTCTAATATGTATACATTATAGACAGTACCATTTCTAATGTACATACATTATAGACAGTACCATTTCTACTGTACATACATTATAGACAGTACCATTTCTAATGTACATACATTATAGACAGGACCATTTCTAATGTGTATACATTATAGACAGTACCATTTCTAATGTACATACATTATAGACAGTACCATTTCTAATGTACATACATTATAGACAGTACCATTTCTAATGTACATACATTATAGACAGTACCATTTCTAATGTACATACATTATAGACAGTACCATTTCTACTGTACATACATTATAGACAGTACCATTTCTAATGTACATACATTATAGACAGTACCATTTCTAATGTACATACATTATAGACAGTACCATTTCTAATGTACATACATTATAGACAGTACCATTTCTAATGTACATACATTATAGACAGTACCATTTCTACTGTACATACATTATAGACAGTACCATTTCTAATGTACATACATTATAGACAGTACCATTTCTACTGTACATACATTATAGACAGTACCATTTCTAATGTACATACATTATAGACAGTACCATTTCTAATGTGTATACATTATAGACAGTACCATTTCTACTGTACATACATTATAGACAGTACCATTTCTACTGTACATACATTATAGACAGTACCATTTCTAATGTACATACATTATAGACAGTACCATTTCTAATGTACATACATTATAGACAGTACCATTTCTAATGTACATACATTATAGACAGTACCATTTCTACTGTACATACATTATAGACAGTACCATTTCTAATGTACATACATTATAGACAGTACCATTTCTAATGTACATACATTATAGACAGTACCATTTCTACTGTACATACATTATAGACAGTACCATTTCTAATGTACATACATTATAGACAGTACCATTTCTAATGTACATACATTATAGACAGTACCATTTCTACTGTACATACATTATAGACAGTACCATTTCTACTGTACATACATTATAGACAGTACCATTTCTACTGTACATACATTATAGACAGTACCATTTCTAATGTACATACATTATAGACAGTACCATTTCTAATGTACATACATTATAGACAGTACCATTTCTACTGTACATACATTATAGACAGTACCATTTCTACTGTACATACATTATAGACAGTACTAATGTACATACATTATAGACAGTACCATTTCTACTGTACATACATTATAGACAGTACCATTTCTAATGTACATACATTATAGACAGTACCATTTCTAATGTACATACATTATAGACAGTACCATTTCTACTGTACATACATTATAGACAGTACCATTTCTACTGTACATACATTATAGACAGTACCATTTCTAATGTGTATACATTATAGACAGTACCATTTCTACTGTACATACATTATAGACAGTACCATTTCTACTGTACATACATTATAGACAGTACCATTTCTACTGTACATACATTATAGACAGTACCATTTCTACTGTACATACATTATAGACAGTACCATTTCTACTGTACATACATTATAGACAGTACCATTTCTAATGTACATACATTATAGACAGTACCATTTCTACTGTACATACATTATAGACAGTACCATTTCTAATGTACATACATTATAGACAGTACCATTTCTACTGTACATACATTATAGACAGTACCATTTCTAATGTACATACATTATAGACAGTACCATTTCTAATGTACATACATTATAGACAGTACCATTTCTAATGTGTATACATTATAGACAGTACCATTTCTACTGTACATACATTATAGACAGTACCATTTCTAATGTACATACATTATAGACAGTACCATTTCTAATGTACATACATTATAGACAGTACCATTTCTAATGTACATACATTATAGACAGTACCATTTCTAATGTACATACATTATAGACAGTACCATTTCTACTGTACATACATTATAGACAGTACCATTTCTAATGTACATACATTATAGACAGTACCATTCTAATGTACATACATTATAGACAGTACCATTTCTACTGTACATACATTATAGACAGTACCATTTCTAATGTTTATACATTATAGACAGTACCATTTCTAATGTACATACATTATAGACAGTACCATTTCTACTGTACATACATTATAGACAGTACCATTTCTACTGTACATACATTATAGACAGTACCATTTCTAATGTACATACATTATAGACAGTACCATTTCTACTGTACATACATTATAGACAGTACCATTTCTACTGTACATACATTATAGACAGTACCATTTCTACTGTACATACATTATAGACAGTACTAATGTACATACATTATAGACAGTACCATTTCTAATGTACATACATTATAGACAGTACCATTTCTAATGTGTATACATTATAGACAGTACCATTTCTAATGTGTATACATTATAGACAGTACCATTTCTAATGTATCATACATTATAGACAGTACCATTTCTAATGTACATACATTATAGACAGTACCATTTCTAATGTACATACATTATAGACAGTACCATTTCTAATGTGTACATACATTATAGACAGTACCATTTCTACTGTACATACATTATAGACAGTACCATATCTAATGTACATACATTATAGACAGTAGCATTTCTAATGTACATACATTATAGACAGTACCATATCTAATGTACATACATTATAGACA
Source organism: Pecten maximus (assembly GCF_902652985.1). Taxonomy (NCBI): domain Eukaryota; kingdom Metazoa; phylum Mollusca; class Bivalvia; order Pectinida; family Pectinidae; genus Pecten; species Pecten maximus. Next base: position 5,868,341 of record NC_047025.1, read on the forward strand.
GTACCATTTCTAATGTACATACATTATAGACAGTACCATTTCTAATGTACATACATTATAGACAGTACCATTTCTACTGTACATACATTATAGACAGTACCATTTCTACTGTACATACATTATAGACAGTACCATTTCTAATGTGTACATACATTATAGACAGTACCATTTCTAATGTACATACATTATAGACAGTACCATTTCTACTGTACATACATTATAGACAGTACCATTCTACTGTACATACATTATAGACAGTACCATTTCTAATGTACATACATTATAGACAGTACCATTTCTACTGTACATACATTATAGACAGTACCATTTCTAATGTACATACATTATAGACAGTACCATTTCTACTGTACATACATTATAGACAGTACTAATGTGTATACATTATAGACAGTACCATTTCTATGTACATACATTATAGACAGTACCATTTCTAATGTACATACATTATAGACAGTACCATTTCTAACTGTACATACATTATAGACAGTACCATTCTAATGTACATACATTATAGACAGTACCATTTCTACTGTACATACATTATAGACAGTACCATTTCTAATGTACATACATTATAGACAGTACCATTTCTACTGTACATACATTATAGACAGTACCATTTCTACTGTACATACATTATAGACAGTACCATTTCTAATGTAACATACATTATAGACAGTACCATTTCTAATGTACATACATTATAGACAGTACCATTTCTAACTGGTACATACATTATAGACAGTACCATTTCTACGGTACTACATTATAGACAGTACCATTTCTACTGTACTATACATTATAGACAGTACCATTTCTATTAGTATACATTATAGACAGTACCATTTCAATGTACATACATTATAGACAGTACCATTTCTACTGTAACATACATTATAGACAGTAGACCATTTCTAATGTACATACATTATAGACAGTAGCCATTTCTAATGTAGCATATAGACAGTATCATCATTATTACAGTAGCCATTTCTAATGATACATACATTATAGACAGGTACCATTTCTACTGGTTTACATTTAGACCGTACATTTCAATGAATACATTTAAAGCAGTACATACCATTTCTAGTTACATAAAAATTTAGACAAGTACTATTTCTAACTGTACCATGACAAATTTGTATTGACTCATTTCTAATTTTACAATATTAGCACATAATTTCAACTGTACATACATTATAGCAGTACCATTTCTTAATGTACACTACATTATAACAGTACATACAATCTACTGTACATCATTTATCAGTACAGTTTCCATTTCTAATGAAAAAAACATTTATCCATTTGAAAAGTGACCATTACATACTGTCAACATACATTTAGAACAGTAACCATTTCTCAACGTACATACATTATAGACAGTGACTCATTTCTAATTATAATAACATTATGAAGTACCATTTTCTAATGAAATACATTATAGACAGTACCATTTCTATAGTACTACCATTATAGACAGTACCAATGATCTGTAACATACATTATTTGACGTAGATTTCTACTGTACATACATTATAGACAGTACCATTTCTAATGTACATACATTATAGACAGTACCATTCTACTGAATAATACCTATTATTTCAGCCATTTCTACTGTGACAAACATACATTTCCTATTAAAAAGTAACCTGTATTCTTCATGTTAAGTATTACTTCATTCTCAACAGAACCATACTGTTTGTAAATAGTGAATCGTCACAATACAAAAATTGTGGACTATTCATTTGTCCAGCATGCAATCACAAAACAAATGATATTTTTTATGTTTTTATTCATACCAAATTTCATTGTAAAAATTATGCGTCATTTAACTGTCAACAGTTAGCATAAATTGGCCTTTCATTAAAACATTGTTACACATAATGAAGATTGCCATCATAACCAAGAATTCCACATTTTTACACCAGTTAAATTATGTTTTTAAAAATATATTATGCAATACCTATGTTAAGATATATCAGGTTCTTTCGAATAAACGTTAGTCATACATGCTCGGAGACTTGGCAATACGCCTGCTTTTCTTCAGTGGAACCCTGCTAAGAAAAAAACTATTTTCTTTTTACTGTGCCATTGTCAAAGGTAAAGTACATTCATTTTCCACCAACAACTATGTTATTCTCTTTTTCCTCATTGACATTTTCTACAACCATTTCAACTTGAGAACCTCGTTGTGTATCTTAGATATGTATAAAGTAAAAGTTGCTTCTGGACATAATGACATGACATGAATCTTCACATGCAATCTCTCAATCGAGTATTCGCCCTTTGGAACTTGGACGTCAAAATGCTAACATCTAGGGAATATGGATTCTTCCAGATGTATACTAAGTAGAATAATTTTCCATTTAGCATCAATGGTAACATTAACCAAAATATTTAAACCAGTTTAATGCATTTTTACAGTTACAAACACAATACTATCATAAATGAACCATAGTTTAAAAAAACATTGATTTCATTATTTCTGTGATTTGCGTATGATAAAAAAAATGCTGGATACGGGTCAGGTATTAAATTTCCGTTACCTGTGGACAAAATTCTGTATCCGTGAGCAACCTACTTTTTTCTATTTTCCGTTCTTTCCCCTGTTCCTCTTAATCATTTTATAACAAAGGGTACGTACATATGAAGTCTTAGAAAGATCTTTGAACATTCTCAAATGCATATATATGTATCAATAACAAATTTCAACCGACAAAATCCATGATGGCTGCCTTTCGGCTAACTTGTTCTCCAAATCAGACACAAAATTGAAGGGGCTCACCTAGGGACTAAGGTGAACCTGTATGTGACATTTCAGAAATATCTTTCCAGTACTTCACAAGAAATAGGGATAAAAATCTTTCAAAATCCAAGATGGCTGATTGTCAGCCATTTTGTTTTCTCAATCAGACACAAAATTGAATGGGAACTAAGGACCAAGGGGAACATAATGACACGTTTGGGAAATATACCTCCAATGCTTTTTAAGATTTAGTGATTATGTACTTTATCTGTCAGAATCTAAGATGGCTGCCATGTGCACCAGTCAACCATTTTGTTTTTCATGTTTAGACTCAAAATTGAATGGGTGAAATTTGAGAAATATCTCTACAGTTCTCAAGAAATAACCAGGGCTGTTGACGGATGGCTATTTGAATAGCCCACCATCAAGCGATTGGGCTAATAAATGCATACTAATAACTTTAAAATTTTGATGACATATATAGATATCATATATGCAAGATTCATAACCACTATATGAGGAAATGCATTTTTCAGAACTAGCAAAGGATTACTTTCCCAACATCTTAGCACAATTATTAAATTTAACGCTTCTTTTCATATCAACAAATTAAAAACATAAAAAGATATATAACCAATCATCATCACAAAACAATACATACCGGTGGATATTCAAAGTCAGTTTGACTGGCCCGCTCCTGCATGTAATCAACCCTGCTCTGGTTTTCAGGTTTCTCCAGTAGGACTGGGGGGTTTAAAGTACTCATGGCTCCCGTGACAGTCTGGAAGAACAGCAACATGACATGTAAAATCAACATCGGTACAATATCTACTTCCTTAACTTAAGGCCAATACATGTACAGGATTCTCATATAACATCCCCTCCACAAAACCAGGGGTCAGTTTAAACAAGTCATGTGAAACCAAAGTGCTAAGGCCATGTCACTCATGCTTTGCACGAGGGATCGAATTAAAGGAGACAAGCGAGTATAAGTAGTGTATAAATATGAAAAGGCAGGAAATAAGAAGAAATTTTTGTTGTTGGTTTTGCATAACAGGATGTTTTACTGATGATTATCTATGTCATTTCAAGGAACTTTATTTACTATAAAAAGACCATTATTGTTAAGGTTGTGATGAATGGTGAAGAATTACTTTTTTAAACCTTACTTAAATTGGCATACTATGATTAATTAATCAATTCTTAGATTGATTAATCCGTGATGTTGGTCTAGTTTCTTGATAAACCACATTGAGATTTCCCTTGAATAACTCTCCCAATATATTTGATTCCTAAGTTTTTAAATTGTGCTCAATGTACTGCTTTTTCTCTCTCCATGTATTAATTGATCTGCATCATGATTAGATATTTGACAAGTTTTGTTCGAGTAACATTCATGTTATCTACTTTGTACAAGCATTTCACTATCAACTGATTAAACATGCAACCCCTTTATTGCTACTGGAATCTCTGTTAGTGTTACGGAAACAAGCTAATGTCAAGTTTCACCTCACAGGAATCACTTCGACCAGCTCAACAAGCACTGCCATTATTGTGTGGCCTATTTCTTGGAAATGACGAACCAATCAGAAGTATTCTACTTTCATTTTAAGAATCAAATGTAGAAACAATCAAAGATTTTACTTATCAATTTCCAATCAGAAAACAGTATGTGAAGACCATGGGCCATTTTTATCCACCATAGTGTACATGTGTTGTTAGTTTTTAGGGGGAAGAATAATTACCGGTCCCATCCTCAACTCATCTGGATTAATCATAGAAATAAGCAATCTTTTGATTCCCCCAAGAGTTCCGAATTAACGTGTTCTCACAAAATTTGGCGAGGATTATTTAAGGTGGCTGTTCAACAGCACCTAATTTACTAAGAATGCATGAACAATGATCTGTATTGGAACTAATTCTTAGACACCAAATGTCCAACAGACCCATCATGTTTAATCATTCAACAAGATATCTCACAGGGATCATGGTACCCATCATTGAAAGATCTTTAATGGTTCCATGTATTGTATTTCAGTGACTTAGAATCAGCAATCCTAAACTAAACTGTTAGCCATTTCATTTTCTGGATCCGACCCGAATTCAAATAGGTACAACTAAACAAGAAGGGGAAATCTACACATGAAGTTTGAAGAAAATTCTTGCAGCTTCCTCATCTATCGAAATCAAAGATGGCTGCCTGTCAGTCATTTGTTTTCTGGGTCAGACTAAAAATCAAATGAACTAGGGACCAAGTTTGACCTACATAGCGTGAAAAAATTCCTTCCAGTACTTCTACTAAAGAAATAGGGATAACAAACTTCAACTGTCAAAATCAAAGATGGCCACCTGTTAGTCATTTTGTTTTCTGGATCAGACTTAAAATCGAATGAGCACAAGTAAGGACCAAGGGGACGTACATATGAAGTTGGAGAAAATTCCTTCATATACTTCTTAGGGAATAGGGATGTGATAAAACGTATAAACTCCAATTTGTTTTCATTGTAAGAGATTCTATGAAACTTCAAACTTGTATCGAAATTTCAATTTTTGCTCATCAAGGATTGCAAAAATAAAAACTTCTAATACTTGTTTAATAAAATCTTACAGAATGAAAACTCATTTCGAGATCAATTTTCTCCAAGTGATAAAAAGAGGATCTGACAAGAGTGGCTATGTAATATGGAATTTATCAATGGTTTCAGAGTGGCATCTGAATTATTTCAAAAGTTTCATCAATTCCATATCATAGATTAGAGCCGACAAGTGTAAGATTCTGTTCATCACATAACTGATATTTCTGATAATATATAATAAAAATATATTTACAAGACTGACAAATTTCGACTGACAGTGTGATTTTCTCAAGAGACAATCGTGTAACGTCATATATTTTATCATGACGTTATAATAAAGTTATTACACACATCTTACATATTACAGACGAGTTATGTGAAAAATAACATTTCATCATGACTTTGTTAGTGTATTTTCCTAATGAATATACGACATCGTCCATGAATATCTGAATAGGTTAATTTTGGTACATCTTTCTAAGCAATATGAAAAAACACAGAAAAGCATTAGTAATGTCCAGTACAAATACAGCGATTTACTAAAAAAAAAATACTTCAATGTCTGATATTCATCCTGACCCCATCATGTTTACTTGGGTCTTTTTGCAGCCCTAGCAAAGATCAACACATCTATAAATTACCCAGCTCCATATATATATATATATCACTTTTGAAGTATTACATTAACTATTTGGTTCTCAACAATAGAATTATGTTGATGGCCGCTCATCCACACATTCGAGATGTCAAAAAAGGGCATCAATATTTCCAGTGCATTTTTTTGCTGTTAGCTCACATTTCAAGTGATTATAACAATGTCAGTTCATTTGTTTTGAACTTACAATATAAACATACAACAAGGATCGGTTAGTATGACTGACAGTTTACAAATGGAATTTGTGTCGTACCGGGAAGTGCCAGTGCAAGTTTCAATCAGACACTGAAATGGTCGCCATTTTCCAAGATGGAGACATTCTAATCAATGATTACGGAATATTAGGCCTTCGGGAAAACTTACCAGTATTGCATCCCTAATGTTCTTTTTAATGTCTTCGATCTTCTGTTTCCGTTCTCTGAAATTAATTTTATACACAGATTTAAGCATGAAATTTGATAATGCCAATTCCCTTCTCACCTATCACCCCCTTACCAATATGTTTCGATAATGCCATGCATACATAAACATTTAGCTATGGATGTCGAGAACGAGTTGTGTAGTGCTGTATACACACGCAGATCGCCGTGTAAACAAAATCAAACACATATAATGTGGTACTCACTCTTGCCCAAACCCATTCACGTGAAGAATTCTCATCTGTTTGACAATTGTCGATTTCCCTGATTCTCCGGCACCTGCAGAAAGAAACAGAAAAAAATCTGATTACGGGTCGTACCACCACTGTTATGGGTAAGAGCAGGTCGCAATACCACGAGAAGAAAGCAGTATTCCGGCTCAAGACTAAGATAGGCCCTTCGTACCTAATAACAAGAGCCTGTGTGTGGCTCTGTATAGTTGTTTATCCTTCTGTAGTTGTTTTTCTATCCTCTTATTGGCCTCTTTTTTAATTTTTTCGTCCTCGTCACTCGGGCCGCCCGGTCCACTGCAACACCCCATCGTGAAAAGTAGGGACGAAATTTTGCCTGTTTTGGGTGAACACTAGGCGTCGAATATACCCTGCCGATTCGGCTGTGCGAATAGTCCTCGGTCACAACTGCGCCCTATGTCACTATGAGGAGGGTGCAGTGTGCCTAGACAACACTTAGATCCCTTATATCCTCCAAGCCGGCACAATTACACATTGAAATGGTCGTATTTTCCTCTTTAGCCGACATATCATCTCTGAAAACCATACGTCAATTTGACAGTGCTGGGTGGGGTTTAAGGGCATTATGGGAACCAACCACAAATTAGATTCGCAGAACACGGTGACATCACCAACCAAATCGCTTACGTAGTCGACATAAATATGTGGATTGCTAAGAATCGGTTTTTAGAAGAGAAGTAGGGGAATGTTTTGTTATTTATATTACACTTTATTTTCAGCTACATTTTTTTCATAATGTTTAGATGTTTAACGCGTTTTATCTGCCAGTCATCTGCTGTCATTAGGCCTACTGTCAGTTAAGTATATTCATTCAGACTGAACTCCAATGGCAGTGGTCGGCTTCGTCGGTGTGGTGACTCGGTATTATTATTAGGCCTAGATCTACTGTAGAAATCTCGATAACTTTTTTTTCTGTATTGTAAATTTAAAAAAATATATATTACTAAATGCAATATTGATTTTAGCCTGTGTAAATGCAATTTATTCACAAGATGTGATACGTATTTTATTATAATGATTCAGATATTTAATAGATTGCCCGTTTCTATCTTGGATTTTTGGTTAATTAAAATTTTTATCATAAATATGACCTTTTTTTACTGTGGGCTTCAAGATGAAATGTATTGCATTGGGTGCATGGATTTTGAAAGAAAAATGAGTAACTTTATAAAAATCAGGATTATCAAATTTCGATAACCCATTTTTTTTTTTTTTTTAAGTTTCAGAATGAAGATGTGAAAACTTTATTAACGTTATAAGATAATGTAGCGTAAAAAGAAATTGTGGTTGTAAACTGATGTCATTAACTATGGATTAATGGCCATTTGACAATTCGAATCAATTAGGGGCAAATTCAAGTGATTTAATTAGCTGTCTCCTTGGATTTCTACCTGAGGGATGGCTAATTATAAAGGAAACCTGAAAAAAAATAATGGTTTCTATTAGAGCCATTTATATTGATGTAAAGCGTTCTCGCCTTCAGAGGTAATGAATTTGATATATTTAAATATAATCTCTGGTTACGTACCCAAGTACTACATATTCACATTATATAATTACGTAGCTTACTTTGTTTCGTACTTTGAAAGATGAAATTAAATATTTCAATCACTAATTGTCAGTAATCACCAGATCCCCTCCTGGCCCTTCTTTCATCAACGTGACTCTGACCTACATTTTGACTTTTGACCTACTTCAAAGAAGAAGAAAAATATCCAGGCTCTGTCTCCTACAATACATCACATTGGCGCTTCATTCTTGGGTCATGGATTTACCTAGGTGAAGCATCATTTCATTTGTCAAAATCAGGTCATTGACGTATTTGCTTGTTTTGTGGAGGATTTGATAATGCTAAACATACCACCCTCATTAAATGAACATTTATTATTATTTTTAGCTCACCTGGACCAAGCTTATGCCATGGCGCAGCGTCCAGCGTCCGTCAACATTTGCTTTAAAATGTAACCTGTCACAAATTTGGTCAGAAATATCCTTGGGGCCGATAGGGAAAATAGAGGTAATTCCTTAAACAGATTTTGCATAAATGGTGACTGACCCCTAAGCGGCCAAAGAGACAGGGCCCAATAGGGGAAATAGAGGTAATTCCTTAAAATCGCTACTAGTCATAAAGTTATGAATGGATTTGAACCCAATTTAGTCAGAAACATCCTTTGGGAATGGGGAACAGATTTTGCAAAAATGGTGACTCTGACCCCCCAGGGGCCAAAGGGAGGGGCCCAATAGGGGAAATAGAGGTAATTCCTTTAAATGGCTACTAGTCATAAATGTATGAATGGATTTGAACCCACTTATTCAGAAACATCTTTGAGGGGAAGGGAAGCAGATTTTGCATAAATGAAGATTCTGACACCCAAGAGGCCAGAGGGTCATGCAGGGCCCAATAGGGAAAATAGAGGTAATTCCTTTAAATCACTACTTGTTATAAAGTTATGAATGGATTTGAACTTAATTTGGTCAGAAACATCTTTGGGGGGAAGGGAAGAAGAATTTGGCATAAATGAAGATTCTGACACCCAAGAGGCCAGAGGGGCAGGGCCCAATAGGGAAAATAGAGGTAATTCCTTTAAATCACTACTTGTTATAAAGTTATGAATTGATTTGAACTTAATTTGGTCAGAAAAACCTTGGGGGAAGGGGAACAGATTTTAAACGGTGACACTCCCCCCCCCCCCCCCCCCCCCCCCCCCCAGAGGGGCCAAAGGTACGGTGTCCAATATGTAAATTAGAGGTAATTTCTTTAGATCGCTACTAGTCATAAAGTTATTAATGGATTTGAACCCAATTTAGTCAGAAGCATCCTTGGGGAAAGGGGAACAGATTTTGCATAAATGGTTGCTGTGACCCTCCATCCCATAGCCATGTATAGCATCGCTGGATGTTAAGGGATAAAACAATTCTGATGTAAAAATAGGCCCAAGGGTCTATCCTCTACCTAAGGGACTTAGTTTCTTTAAACACAATCATGTTGTAAAAACAATCCTTGAGGTCTTTCAGATCCTTAGAGAGTCTTGACTTTGTTATTTCTTTAAAGCAGTTGGGATCCCCACACTATAACCATATAAAGCATTGTTCGAGATTGACAAATAAAGCTACGTATTAACGAATTGAACATGAACATTATTTTAACGTTTGATCAAATCCAACCAGGTGAGCGATACAGGCCCCATGGGCTTTTTATTGCAAGCAAGGTTTATTGCTGTATCTGAAATGCTGCTGTGTCTAGCCCCTGTATTCATTGGAGATTTGAAGGTCACCTGAGACAAAGCCTTTTGTTCAGCATTGTCGGTCATCAGTTGTCTATTGTGCGTCATAAACAATTTACATTTTCAACATTTTCTTCACACAGGCAAATGTGTTAAAATCTTTAAAACAACTACTTCTCAGAAACCAGGAGGCCCAGGACCATGATATTGGGTCTGTTGCATGCTGGGAGGAAGGGCTGCAAAGTTTGTTCAAATGAGTGACCTTGACCTGCTTTCATAGTGACAGGGGTCGAAAGTGTTAAAATCTTCCAATGACTTCTCTTCTCAAGCATGCTTGGATGAATGCCTACAAAGTTTGTTCAAATCAATGGCCTTGACCTACTTTCAAGGTCATAGTTGTCATATGTGTTAGAATGTTAAAACAACTTTTCTTACTAACCAAGAGGCCTATAGTCATGATATCAAATATGTTCAAATGAATGACCTTGCATGGTGTATATTCACGGTCACAGAGGTCAAATGTATTAAAATCTTTAAACAACCAGAGGCCATGGGTCATGATATTGGGACAGTGGCATGCTTTAATAATAGACTGGAAAGTATGTTCAATTGATGACCTTGACCTACCTTCAAAGTCACACTGGTTAAATGTGTTAAATTCTTAATTTGAAAACAAAAACATCAACTATATATATTTCAGAAATCATGTGACCATTAAGGCCCATGTGCCTCTTGTTATAAAACTAATCTGTGTGGATATGTATATGTAGCTAAAACTGGGTTCTAATGCAACATGGATTACTAAACTTTTGATTACTGACTAGGGATAAGTAGATATAATACAACACTTGTTTCATCCTGCTTTGAAATCAACTACTCAGTTAAAGAATTCTTTTCAATATCATTGATACCAACAAATAATCACGGTACTTTAAATATGACAAAATCAATTAAAATTATGTTCAGTTTTTTTATGATTAATTTAAAATTGCGATTGTGTTCAACATCTTTTGCCATTAGACAGAATAAGTAGATATATAAGCTAGCCTTAACTGGTTCCAGTATCCTTCCAGAAAAATAATCCATTTCAACTGTTCTGTAGGTTTTTAGCTCACCTGGTCCGAAGAATGTCTGGCATCTGTCATCCCTGGGTGAAGGAGAACCAATTTTGTATAAACGATGGGTCAGGGCCTCAGTGGGCCTAATGGGCATGGCCAAACAGGGGATATATAACAAATTCTTTCAAATCTTTCTATATAAATGAAAGAATTTGGTCCATAGTTGCTCTGAAGCATCCTTGAGTGAAGGAAAACCAATTTACCATAAATGGTGGATCTTAAGTCTCAGGGGGCTGGAAGGATAGGCCAAATAGGGGAAATAAATAGAGGGAATTATTTAAAATCTTTCTTTAGGAAAGAAAGGATTTGGTCCATATTTTGTTTGAATCATCCTTGTGTGAAGGAGACACTTTTTTATACGCCCGACGAAAGACTGGACTTATTATGTTATCATGTTGGCGGGCGGGCGGGTGGGTGGGCACATATGGTGTCCGGACCATAACTCCAATACTACTCGACCCAGGCTCTCCATACTTGAGACAAATATACATCTTGATGAGCCAGAGTGTCGCATACCAAAATCATGCCCCTTACCCCCGTATTTGCGGAGTTATTCCCCTTTGATGATTTTACTTGTCCGGACCATAACTCCAGTACCACTCGACCCAGGCTCTCCATACTTGACACAAATATACATATTGATGAGCCAGAGTATCGCATACCAAAATCATGCCCCTTACCCCCTTATTTGTGGAGTTTAATAGTCCCCTTTGATGATTTTACTTCAGGCACATATGGTGTCCGGACCATATCTCCAGTACTACTCGACCCAGGCTCTCATACTTGACACAAATATACATCTTGATGAGCCAGAGTGTCGCATACCAAAATCATGCCCCTTACCCCTGTATTTGTGGAGTTATTCCCCTTTGATGATTTTGTAATTGCTCACCATTCACTTAATAATGGTATTAGGAGGCTGATTCTTTGCAAAGAGGTTCTTTTAATGTATATATTCTGTATATAAACATGTGAACTAATTTTTGTGTTGTTGTGTCTAAACCAAGGTTTCCCATATTTGCAACATATATACATCTCATAATTTAAAGTTACCCTTCGGTTTCGACTACACACCATTATGTGTATCAATATCTCCTTCCAACTTTCCAACAATGATACTTCATTTTAAAGCATTACAACCTGTGAAATTACCCCCTTCCAAGTGTCAAATATTGCGGCGGGCATATGTTGTGGCCCTCCAACGGGCCCTTGTTTTAAATATAATTGTGGGTTTGCCCCCACAGAGGCTTGAGAGGTGGGGCCCAATTGAGGAAAAAAATTCAGCAAATTCTTTTGAAATTCTTCTGTATAAGTTGTGGGGTTTTTTGCCCATTATCCAGGTGAGTCGTGCAGGCCCACTGGGCCTCTTGTTTAGGCCCCCTGAGCCAAAGGCTCATGGTCATCGCCTTTTGTCTGTCTGCATGTGCTGTGTATTAACTTTATCTTGTGAGCACATTAACTTTAGTAAATATGAACAGATTTTGATGAAACTCAACTGTAACTTACAGGGTTATTGCCCTTTGTAATTTTATTATCATTGTACCTTGTGAAAATGAGAACTTAAATATGAAAAGATTTTCATGATTTTGATTTGTTACTTTATGTTAATAAAATCTCATAGGAGATTGACAGAGTAATCCAATTGTAACTTACAGAGTTATTGCCCTTGGTAGTTTTATGATCATTCGATCTTGTGAACACGATAACTTGAGTAAATATATGGATATTGACATGCAAAGCTTGGTAGGCGAGATAATATCAAAAAGATCTCAGATGGTAGGTCTTGTGATAATAACTTAGTAAAAATTAACGGATTTTGAACTTTTAATCAGATCTTGAACAAAAAGACATATGAACATAAGAGTTATGGCCCTTTGCTCTGTAGGTCTAGAGTCGTGGTAATGACCAGTAACATGTTTCAATGAGTGACATTGACCTACGTTCAAGGTCACAGGGGTAAAACATGTTAAATATTTGAATTTTTAATGTTTAAAAGCAAAACCTCAGTATACAAGTCAAAATACAGGTGACTGATAAGACCTACAGATATCTCGTTTAAGTAGCATTACGATTTAATATCAATAAAATGTAAATTATATTTTCACAAGTTTATGTTTTCCTTAGAAAAAAAAACAAAAACCTAGAAACCAAAAAAATACTACCACTAAAAAAAGAAATCAGCTTAAATGGAACCGGTGACATAAAATTGGAAAGTTATATTACATAGCTTTGTTTTATTCCACAAAAAAACTATTTATAAAGCAATAAAATTATCTAATGTTTGCATGGACATTTTCCAAGAGTTTGTTACGAAGCTAACACTTTCCATTTATTACTAAAATTAAAAGAAACTGCAGCAATTTTTGGTTGATATTTAAACAATTAAAAATGCGATAAGAGCGGTCTTGGCCTAGTTCATATACAATGTATTACCGATCGTAACCCAAACTACTCGGGCATTTCCGTCATATTTTCGGAAAACGTGACGTCGTTTTGTGAGAACCATATGACCGAATCGGCTTTCTTCGTAATAAATCAAGCATGTTTATGCTTAAGTATCGCTTTGTCATTGGTATATTTAAATATTTATAGGTCGAACTCTCCGTTTCCTGAGCATCCTGAGGTAAAAGTTAAATATGGATTTTTTTTTAAAAGTTTGTATGGAAAAGAAAATGAAAACAAGAGGCACAGAAGGACCTGCATCCCTCACCTGGATATTTCAGTAAGATTTCCAAAAAAGTCGAGGACGCCGATAAATTGCAAAAACTTGGACTTGGTAAACATATTACCGGTTTACCATCTTATGCTAGTAAAAAGAGTCGCACTATAACCTCCTAGCGCTGACCACGCAACCTCAGGTGCAGATCCGAGGTGCGTGGTTCGACTCTCCCTAACCGGGTCGGTTTGTGTTTATCGGAAAGCTGAGAAACAGTCCATAGTTGCGTCCTTGTGCAAGGAACGCCACCCAAATTGCTCAGGATGGCATGCGACGAGCTTCCCGTATGTTGTTCAATGAGGTAGTCATCAACTACTACAAATATACCCGGTCTCAAAATGACCCTGGCTGTTCATGGGGCGAAAACCTCAGCATAAAACAAAGAAACAAACAAACCATCTGAAACTCCTCGGGAATCTACTGTTACGTGGTAATTTCATGATTGAGCTGACCCCATAGTGAATGCCATCTTTTCCAAAAGAGTTTAACAAGATTTTTATCCCGCCAAAATACAACATAAAGGTTTCGTTTTAGAGAAGTTATGTATGACTTGTGACGCACCTCACTTCCGTTATGCTACTTTCGTTAAAATCCATTTGATTTTTAACAGTTTATTTCAGTGTCTCTTTAAAAAATTCGACGAAGAGAAAGGCGATTTGAAATCGATGTACCTGTACGTACACAGTTTAATTTCTCACAGCGAGTGTTGTAAGAAAACAAATTATAAATAAATCAATATAACAAAGACCTGAATAACATTAAATCAAATTTTAATTAATTAGCAAATCATAAAACATGTAAGTAGATAAAGTCCTCGGATGTCTAAGTCACGTTTTAAATACCAACAATTGGCATTGTCTATGAGCGTTTGATTATTTTGTTATAGAGGGTAGGTAGCCTGTTTCACATCGGCCATTTCCTGGGCGGGTTCCGACATCTTGATTTTTGCCAGTTGACGAACTGCCGCTGTTAAAACCATTGTCCACTAAAGTGTATATCTTCAATAATTGAATTTTTGGTTTTCGCCACTCCTCCGGCAAACAGATTCTCAATATTTTATGAGATTGGAAGCTTAATTCCACATCCAAGTTCCTCTTGCACTTTTGAATATATCAAGTCAGTTTGAAGACAGATTGGCTCTAGCAGATGCAGGCTTAATTGGAGGAAGCAGAGGATACAAAGGTCTGTTTTGAGGCGGAAGTGATGACAGCGCGGGAAGCTTTGGATTGGCTTTGGCCGGAAGTGGAGACGGCGGTGGTGGCGGCGGACACGGGTAAATTGGATCATTGTCTCGAATCCAGCAAATGCCTCTCTTGCCTCGTGTGAGGATCGGGTATGTGAATAATATCTTCAGTCCACGTGGTGACGGAGCAAGTCCCAGACGGAAATACTTCTTGCCACATGGTTCCTGTGGTGGCACGCCTTCCATTTCTTCTTCGGTCATATATGGATGTATTTTTGGCTTTCGGTGACGCTTCAGACACTTAAAGAAATCAAAACAGCCCATTCTTTTTCTTGAGTTACATATCGTGTCAATGTTTGTTGATGTTTAGGACATCAATTATGACGTCATACGTATCTATGCGTAGTCTATTGTGACGTCATCACGTAACTGTAATCTCGTCTTGGCGTGATTTGATGCATTGACAAGTTACAATGACACTTTTTTTTTATCAAATGGAAGAAATGAAGTTTTAGAAAGATAAGGGCGTAATTCATCATTTTCATTCATTCTTTCAAGCTATTGTTTTCGTCCTTTTAAAATTTTATATATATATAAATATTTTTTTAAAGCAATGGGACCGTCCGTTCAGTATATCGACCTTTACCGCACACTCGAACCGCATATATTTTTTTAATTAATATATTGTATTGCCTTATTACATAGCAATGGAATTTGGCACACGTTTAACAACTTATATTAAGCCCGTTCCCAGAAGCGGATATTTATATATATATATATATAATGGTAGGTCAGAGGCCTGAGGGGTGGGGCCCAATTGGGGAAATAAATGAAGCAAATTCTTCTGAAATCTTTCTTATGTATAAATTGTGCGTTTTGCCCTTATCACTGCATTATCCAGGTGAGCCATACAGGCCCACTGAGCCTCTTGTTTCGGCCTCCGGAGTCAAAAGGCTCATGGTCATCGCCTTTTGTCTGTCTTCATGTGAGGTATGTTAACTTTCTTGTGAGCACAAAAAAAAGTAAATATCAACAGATTTTGATGAAATTCAACTGTAACTTACAGAGTTATTGCCCTTTGTAATTGTAATATCATTGTACCTTGTGAACATGAGAACTTGAATATGAACAGATTTTAATGAAATTGCTGGTTTGCCATTTTATATCATTAAGATCATGAAGGAGTTTGACAATCGGCCAATCCAACTGTAACTTACAGAGTTATTGCCCTTGGTAGTTTTATGATCATTTGATCTTGTGAACACCATAACTTTAGTAATGTGATTGGATGTTGACAAACGAAGCTTAGTAAGGGACATTATATCAATAAGATCTCGGATGAGTTCATCACCAGGACCTATTTGATGGTAAGAGTTTTAGCCGTTTGCACTTAATTACCAGTAGGCATTGTGATGATAATTTAGTAAACATTAATTGATTTTGATCAAATTCAATAAGATCTTAACAAAAAAGGACAGATCTGATCATAAGACCCTTTGCTGTTTAGGTCACGAGTCATGGTAATGGACAAGTAGCATGCTGGGGTGATGTACTAACAAGTTTATTCAAATGAGTGACATTGACCTGCTTTCAAGGTCACGGGTAGAAATATTAGTGGTTTACCATCTTATGCTAATAAAAATATATTCTGGAACTCGCTCATCGTCGTAATCTGAGAAAAACTGCAACTTTACTATAAAATCACTCACAAACTAACGACCATCTAAATATATTTGTGTTACCGCCCCTAGTCTCCGAAAACTAGCACTATAACCTCCTAGCGCTGACCACGCAACCTTAGGTGAAGACCCGAGGTGCGTGGTTCGACTCTCCCTAACCGTGTCGGTTTGTGTTAATCGGAAAGCTGAGAAACGGTCCATAGTTGCGTCCTTGTGCTAGGAACGCCACTCAAATTGCTCAGGATGGCATGCGATGAGCTTCCTGTATGTTGTTCAATGAGGTAGTCACCAGCTACTACAAATATACCCGGTCTCAAAATGACCCTGGCTGTTCACGGGGCGAAAACCCCCAGCATAAAACAAACAAACAAACAAACAAACCATCTGAAACTCCTCGGGAATCTACTGTTACGTGGTAATTTCATGATTGAGCTGACCCCATAGTGAATGTCATCTTTTCCAAAAGAGTTTAACAAGATTTTTATCCCGCCAAAATCCAACATAACATTACAGAAATAATGTATGACTTCTGACGCACCTGACTTTCGTAATGCTACTTTCGCTAAAATCCATTTGATTTTTAACAGTCTGTTTCAATGTCTCTTTAAAAAAATTCGGCGAACAGAATGGCGATTTGAAATCGATGTACCTGTACGTACACAGTTTAATTTCTCACGGCGAGTGTTGTAAGAAAACAATTTATAAATAAATCAATATAACAAGGACCCGAATAACATTAAATCAAATTTTAATTAATTAGCACATGATAATTAAAACATATAAGTAGATAAAGTCCTCGGATGTCTAAGTCACGTTTGAAATACCAACAATTGGCATTATCTATGAGCGTTTGATTATTTTGTTATAGATGGTAGGTAACCTGTTTCACATCGATCATTTCCTGGGCGGGTTCCGACATCTTGGTTTTTGCCAGTTGACGAACTGCCGCTGTTAAAACCATTGTCCACTAAAGTGTAAAACTTATTTTGAAATCTTCATCAACTAAAGTTTTGGTTTTCGCCACTCCTCCGGCAAACAGATTCTCAATATTTTATGAGATTGGACGCTTAATTCCAGATCCAAGTTCTTCTTGCAGGTGTGAAAGTCAAATGTCAAGAAGATGAGAAATATATCAAATCAATTTGAAGACAGATTGACTCTAGCAGATGCAGGCTTAATTGGCGGAAGCAGAGGATACAAAGGTCTGTTTTGAGGCGGAAGTGATGACAGCGCGGGAAGCTTTGGATTTGCTTTGGCCGGAAGTGGAGACGGCGGTGGTGGCGGCGGACACGGGTAAATTGGATCATTGTCTCGAATCCAGCAAATGCCTCTCTTGCCTCGTGTGAGGATCGGGTATGTGAATAATATCTTCAGTCCACGTGGTGACGGAGCAAGTCCCAGACGGAAATACTTCTTGCCACATGGTTCCTGTGGTGGCACGCCTTCCATTTCTTCTTCGGTCATATATGGATGAATTTTTGGCTTTCGGTGACGCTTCAGACACTTCAAGAAATCAAAACAGCCCATTCTTTTTCTTGAGTTATATATCGTGTCAATGTTTGTTAATGTTTAGGACATCAATTATGACGTCATACGTATCTATGCGTAGTCTATTGTGACGTCATCAGCTAACTGTAATCTCGTCTTGACGTGATTTGATGCATTGACAAATTACAATGACATCTTTTTTTCTTTGTTTTTTTTTATCAAATTGAAAAAATGAAAGATAAGGGCGAAACTCATTTTATAATTCATTCTTCTTTCAAGCTATTGTTTTCGCCTTTGTAACATTATATATATTATTTAAAAAAAAAACAATTTGACCGTCCGTTCAGTATATCGATTTTTTTCGCACAGGAATTCATTTTTGATAATTTTTAAATTAAACTATTTTTATTGCCTTATTACATAGCAATGGAAATTGCCACAAGTTTTACAACTTACACCAAGCCCGTTTCCAGTACAATAATGTTTTAGCAAAAGTTCATGATGGCTGAACTACAATAGCAAAGTATGTATGATAAGTTAAACAGTCGGAGACTAATAAATGACACTAGAATGCAGGATTTTGCATTTACCTGCTAAAATTTTCCCGTGGGAGTACCCCCGGACCTCCGTAATTTGGCACGCCCCTAACTGAAAATCCTGTATCCGACCTTGCTTGTGTAATGTCACAGGGTTGGGTGTCATGCTGGGTGTCGCCGGCAGAATTTGCTTCAGTGAGGTAGCATACCGCCGCCTCCCAAAACACACGAAGAGACTCTCGCCACATACTGTACATGCATTCCGCACACAGGGGAGTCCGTCCTTTGGCCGACCAGGAATAACCAAACCAAATGACACAAATCAGTCACTGATTATTATAGATAGTTCAAAGTATAATAGATTTAACAAATTCAGTGCATTGTAACAGAGACCTATATACTAAAGTATATAGGTCTCTGTTACAATGCACTGAATTTGTAAACAATATTTTTACTTGCATGTTTGCAAAGCAGCTGGAACATCAACATTATCCAACCTCCCAAATTGTGTTTTGACTTTTTAAGACTGACGTGATTGAAGGGGAATATTAAAAGGTATATGCGTAATTGGCCTGTTTCTACCTACAGGTAACGTTTTCAAGATAAATATATATATATAAATGCATTCCGAATGAAAGCCTAAATTTATAGCATACATATGTATAAAAATTCTTCTTATTTGGAAGTTCAATTGTTTATTAAAGTAAGTTATGTTTAGCAATTTGTATTTATACACTATAATACATAAAACAAAATAAACTATAAGACATTGCATATTAAAAGTTGATAAGGTACAGTGTAAGCATATCCTACCCCAGATTTCTTTAGTTACGGGACTCGACGCCTTAACATCATATCAACAAAACTTAGACACAATTGCAGCCAGTTAAATTATGACCAGTGTCGTTTTAATCTTGTAGAATCTCCATCATGTGCTTGTGGTTACCCTTGTGAAAACTCTTTTCACTATTTTTTCAATGTCCAAATTACACGAATATTAGACGTATAATGTTTAATCAACTCTTACATCATCAGCCTATTCGCTTGCATTTATTGTTGTGTGGAAACGTAGACTTGACGATGGCTGAAAATGAATTCATTTTTCGAACAGTTCAAAATTTTATTCAATTTAGTGACAGTTTCTAAATTCATACATTCGTGTGAACAGATATATCTCTATGTTTATTCTAATTTTAACCTATGTCTTACTTAGAATATGTAATTTGATAATGTTTATATTGTAATATGTTCATATGGAGGTACGGACAAAAGCCCCCCCGGACATTAGCCCCCCCGGACATTAGCCCCTAGGACAAAAGCCCCCCCGGACATTAGCCCCTTTACACTAATCAAAAAGTGGACAAAAGCCCCTTCATAAAAAAAAATTATATTTATTTTTTTTATTTTTTATGTTTTTATTTTTTTTTTTTTTTTTTAAATTACAATATATGTTTTAGCAGTGGTTATATTAAGTGCTACATATATATGTAAGTGACTTCAGTCACCAGTGGCTTCTGCAATGTAAACAACCAGTTCGAAAAACAACTACTTGAACTGTTACATAAACAATAAGCTGTTTCACAGGTGTTTCGTAGGTTTTATATTCTCCTGGAAAGAAATATACCATTAATGGCTTCATTGTTTCTTTGATTTTAATTACATTGTATTCCTAAAATTAAACGTATTACAACACAGAGCAACATGTTTGGTTAGGTACATTATGTACTTATTATATTATAATTTGAGACACTGCAAATAGGGATCAAATGTTTATTGCTTTTGTAGACATTTCTTTGATTATCAATATTTGCTGTATATTAGGAAGTCAAAAATTATGTGTAATCAGTAACAATTTGTTCATCATGGAGAACTCTCCTGAAATTTTTAGCTTACTTAATAATATAAAGTTTGAAAAAATAAATTATGATGTTTAACCACAGACATATAATGATACACTGACATTGAACCAAGGACCTTCATTTTGCACACAATTATTCTCCAAATTTCAGAGATAAAAACAACAATATATATATATATAGTTTCTGTTTTTCAAAAGTACAGATTTATATCAAGTATACCAGCTAAATTTATAAAGAAGGGGCTTTTGTCCGGGGGGGCTAATGTCCGGGGGGGCTTTCGTCCGGAGGGGCTTTTGTCCTAGGGGCTAATGTCCGGGGGGGCTAATGTCCGGGGGGGCTTTTGTCCTACACTCGTTCATATGATGATATGTTAATTCACCAGTATAATTAAATTCGAATGCGAGTCACACGGACAAGAAACCTAGGAAGGAAAAGCTTGACATAAGAGAATGTTCCATGGATTGTGTTTACTACGAACAATTGATAAGTGACATGTTTTGAATGTGTAGCTAGATAGTGCCACGTATTATTATTTATTATTACTCTGACCTAACAATTAATAATTTGTGTACATTATTCATGAACATTTCATTTAGTAAATTTATTAAAAATATCAACTTTCATCTGCTCACCCTGATATCTCTACATCTGTCCCTTTTCCTTCCAACTATTTGCTATCTTTCTATATAAATCAATGTAATCATTTTGTGTCGTTATCACACTTTCTGTAACATATATTTGTGGAGAGGGCTTTTCTAAGTTGTAATAACTTGTGCCCGATCCATTTGTTTATAACAATAAAATATTTTCAAATCAAATCAAGCATATCCTAAGTTATTAAAAATGGTACATTAAGTAGCCACGTTATCTTCATGAATTAATACTACGAAAAGTTGTTTTTTCTTCACATAACGTAAAGTGGATTGGCTAAAAGATTTAATGGAATTTTTTATCTACTAGATAGGTAGTCTTGGCTATTAGACCATCTAAATATCACTAATTGGAGGGCTGGGCCTTATGGTCCATTGATGGACACCAATGACTGACAACCTCACGATAGCTTTAGGGCTAGCCTCAGGGCCAGAACCTGGGTTTACCTGGACAGTCTGTTTCGTTACAAAGTACGTTTACCAACTAACAACCGTGCTAGTTTATTGAGAAATACATTCGAAAAATAACAATTTTTTAAAATAGTTTAATGATAAATGGAAAATTGGTGAAATGAGATGAACAAATTATGATTAAATTTTTTTTTTTTTTTTGCCTGATGTAGCAGTCAGAGCAGAGACATATATACATATATACATATATACATATATACATATATGTCTCTGGTCAGAGTTAGAACTAATTGGTATATACTCACTATACTTGTTTTATTTTATTTGTAAAAACATTGTAAGGAATTAAATCATGTGCATACCTAAAAGAAACATACAAAAAAATGAAACTTGTCCTTCCTTGGGCGGAAGACAGGGTGAAAATCTTTCACTTTTTGATTCTTTGTTTTCTAAATGAGACATGGAAGATATTTTTAAAATGAATAAATAATATGCGGCTCCTATGGAAAACGTGAAAGGCAAATTTTTAGTCTTTGAGCTGAGCATTGAATGTAGTAAATGTAATTATGAATAGTTACATATAACCTAAGATAAAAAATAAAAAATACGTATAGATGTATCAAATCTTGTATAAATAATGCATGTGCCTTAGTTCTAACGGGTGAATTTTACAGGTAAATGTACCTGTTGGCAGTGAGACTCATTTTAGGGAAAACGCTATAGGACCCCTATCAAAATAAACTGCCCTCTGGGGAAATTAAAGATGCAGGCGTAGAGAGTTACACCCGTAGGCTCTCATCACATCACCATCGGCAAAAAGTGTCAGGCGCGGATCCAGGATTTTCGAAAGGGGGGGGGGGGGGGGGGGGGGGGGTAGTCCAGTAATTAAGCGAGCGCCGTAGGCGCGAGCCGTTTCTTTTTTCTGGCGGGGGGTCAAGGCCCCCAGCGGTTCCAGGACCAAGGCATTTTTAAGGCTATAAAAAAAAATGTCCTCCTCCGAAAAGGGGGGGGGGCTTATCCTAGAATTTAAAGGGTGAGTCTATGCCCTTCAGGGACGTATCTAAATGTGTGTCCCTGGCCCTTTTGAAGGGCAATCGTATCGGCAGAGACCTGTTATAAATATTATACATAATTAAGTTTATGATTTCACATTTACCACTCAATAACACTGCCACGATACGACCTTACCGAATTTGTGTATTCATGCAAAAATGCCATGCAATATAGACATGGATTATCTTACGTTTTTAAGGCTACTCAATTGATACGGTTTAGAAGCCAAAATATACCAATTTAATTATCAGTTTGGTTTTGTCAGGATATCTCTCCAAACTCATATATCTGTTTGCATGTTCAGAACAAGTAATTGCTGACCAAACTGAATTATTTTGTAATAATAATAAGAAGAAACATGTTTTTTAGATAGCTAAAATATCATTGTCGGCCCCAATCGTCTGTCAAGCTACCGCTGTACCGACAAAGTTAAGCGAAGGGAGGTAACTCTGATAGATCAGAATGATAAATGTAAGAGATTTTATACTACATCGTAAAATTACAGACCAACTACAACCCTGTTGGCGTTATCACTTGACCTTTATACATTATCCGTTTTAAATAAATAAATCAGTAAATAAAAAATAAAAATCAATAAATAAAAAATGAAAATAAATAAATGAACAAATAGATAAATCAAGAAGTAAATACATAAATTAATTTAGTTCGTAGTCTAAACATGTCAACAATATTTCTGAAATCTAATGTGATTTAATTGATATTATATAACTGTTAAATCACGGACTTTTATACAAGCATAAACGTATGTGCTTTGACTATGTGACAACTCTTATGTGTACTATTAATTAATTAATTTATTTATATATATTTATTTATCTTTATTTATTTATTTATTTATTTATTTATTTTATCTCATCTTATTCATGTTTTGAAGTAATGTAAATATTTGTAATTTTTCAAGTGTATTTCTCGATCAATTCCACCATGATTGTAGGTTGGAGTATACTTTAGATTGAAACAGACTGTACTTAGATTTTTATATTTTGTCCAGGTGACTCGGGTTCTGCCCTGAGGCCAGTCCTATAGCAATCTTTTGCCAGGTGGTTCACACCTCCTTTCGGTCAAGTCCCCAAATTAGTGATATTTAGATGGTCTAATAGCCAGGACTCCACGTATACTTTGGCTACTGCACAGGAATCGGACGTTATATTGACGGTTCGTGTTAAAACAACTTTTGATATTTTGAAGGAGCCCTTATGATAATAAACATATATCTTTTCACGAAGAGGTGTTTTCCAGTTAACCGATGAGCGTATATCTATTAATTGATAAAATCAATCAATAACAGAAAGGGTTGCTCAAAGACATAAAATGATTTAGTTATCGATATATTTTATGTCGAATTGTAACTGGAAACCATTCAGGAATCGCCAGTGTTTCTATGAGTCCAAAATGCAGGAGAGTCTGAAAAAAAATCAAAATTGACCCGAAGATTTGTAAAGATACATGAAACATAAAATCAGATATAATTTTTAGTTTGTAGAACTGTAATATTATAGATAGCAAGTATATAAAACGATGTTGTTTGAAATCAAAATTTCTGATTTAGAAAGGGGAAAGTGCTTTCTCAAATGGCAAAAAAAAAAAAAAAAAAAAAAAATTGGTATACTTGGGTTACTGCACAGGAATCGGACGTTATTTGAAATGGTCTAAAAATAACGTGATTCCTGCTGTTTAGGTAAAACAATAGCTATAGTTCACATAATAGAAGTGAGAATGTCAGATTCCTGATTAAATAATGTAATTCCTGCAATTTTTTTGATATGATACATCTATAAATGTCGTCTCTCCCCTTCTCCCTTACCATGCAATGTGTATTTAGTTAAGGTTTGAGCTTCAGAAGTACGTGTCCATAAGAAACCATAATATATACCGAAGATATGTACTTGACACTGAAACTTATCATTTGTCATATTCATTTGAACTATTGGGGTTATGTACATAATGTACTTTTATCATGTACGTCAGCGGGCCCAGTTGTTCAAAAGGTGATTAGGCTAGTCACATTTTAACAACATTTTTCAAATCCTGATATAATAATTTCTGGTAAAACTAACTTGACAAAACTTCATGAAACTCTGTAATTCTCTTCCAACTGGCATAATTTAAAGACGACATACTCACAGGTTTTTCAACAAATGAGAAATGACATTTTCACTAATCAAGTGATTGAGCTAATCACCTTTTGAACAACTGGGCCCAGGTCTCTTGCACTACGGTGTTAACTCTAGTGTATTACAGTATTAACTCTAGTGTACTACCGTGTTAACTCTAGTGTACTACAGTGTTAACTCTAGTGTACTACGATGTTAACTCTAGTGTACTACAGTGTTAACTCTAGTGTACAACCGTGTTAACTCTAGTGTACTACGGTGTTAACTCTAGTGTACTACGGTGTTAACTCTAGTGTACTGCAGTGTTAACTCTAGTGTACTACAGTGTTAACTCTAGTGTACTGCAGTGTTAACTCTAGTGTACTACAGTGTTAACTCTAGTGTACTACGGTGTTAACTCTAGTGTACTACGGTGTTAACTCTAGTGTACTACGGTGTTAACTCCAGTGTTCTACAGTGTTAACTCTAGTGTATTACGGTGTTAACTCTAGTGTACTACAGTGTTAACTCTAGTGTACTACAGTGTTAACTCTAGTGTACTACAGTGTTAACTCTAGTGTACTACAGTGTTAACTCTAGTGTACTACAGTGTTAACTCCAGTACACTACAATGTTAACTCTAGTGTAATACAGTGTTAACTCTAGTGTACTGCAGTGTTAACTCTAGTGTACTACGGTGTTAACTCTAGTGTACTACGGTGTTAACTCCAGTGTTCTACAGTGTTAACTCTAGTGTATTACGGTGTTAACTCTAGTGTACTACAGTGTTAACTCTAGTGTACTACAGTGTTAACTCTAGTGTACTACAGTGTTAACTCTAGTGTACTACAGTGTTAACTCTAGTGTACTACAGTGTTAACTCCAGTACACTACAATGTTAACTCTAGTGTAATACAGTGTTAACTCTAGTGTACTGCAGTGTTAACTCTAGTGTACTACAGTGTTAACTCTAGTGTACTACGGTGTTAACTCTAGGGTATTACAGTGTTAACTCTAGTGTACTACAGGGTTAACTCTAGTGTACTGCAGTGTTAACTCTAGTGTACTGCAGTGTTAACTCTAGTGTACTACAGTGTTAACTCTAGTGTACTACGGTGTAAACTCTAGTGTATTACAGCGTTAACTCTAGTGTACTACGGTGTTAACTCTAGTGTATTACGGTGTTAACTCTAGTGTATTACAGTGTTAACTCTAGTGTACTACCGGTCGGCCTTTTGGTGAGCATCTTCTACAGATCCATGCCATTCAGTCTAAATCACTAACTTGTATACGGAATGCTTAACTTTTGTTTCACGTCTGTAACATACTCAGTAAAGTAAAAACCTTTTTACGATTAAAAAAAAAGAAAAAAGGAAAAAGTTGGGAAAAAACAAAGAAAGAGAAAAAAAAAAGGGGGGGGGGGGGGGGGGGGGGGGGTCGCTGATATTATGCAGAGACGTATATACCTGATATACAAGTCTCTGTTTTATGTCAGTAGCGACATCTTGGAATTATGCAACGAATTAAGGCCACTTTTATTTATGAATGGGATCATGTTATGATGTCATATATCAAACTAGATTTTTAATCATATATAAAAACAGTGGCGTAGGAAGTCGTCAAAAAGTGGGGGGGCAAATTTTTTTTTAACCTTAAATTTAAATTTTACGAACTAAACAAATCGTATGTCATCTACCCCCCCCCCCCCCCCCCCCCCCCCCCCCCCCCCCCCGGAAAATGAATATAGCACATTTCCAATCATTCGGGATGTCAGGCGCGGGTCCAGGAGTTTTCGAAAGGGGGGTCCAGTAATTAAATAATAAGCGAGCCGATTTTTTTCCCCTATTTGCGAGAGGTCTGGGGGCCGCCCAGCGAGTCCCAGGGTGGCAAAGCCCCCCTGCGGAAAATGAATATAGCAAATTTGCAATCTGCAATCGAAAGGGGGGGGGGGGGCAGTAATTTAGTGATAATGCGAGCGCCGTAGGCGCGAGACGAAATTTTTTTTTGCTGTTTCCTCGTACCTGTCGGTAATTAGTATCACTCTATTCACGTTAAAACTGCGCATCTTATTGATGTTGCGTTTCTGTCTTGTTCTCATTATGAACTCAATTAACTTCACAAATTATCATCAACTTATCGAATCTATGTGATGAAGTTAAGCAAAATTTCGTATTAAGATATAAATATAAACTTACCAGACTATTGCAGACGACCGACACACAGGTCCGAGGATTGATATACTAGTATAAAAGTCGGAATTTTCCGGATGTACATGTACAGGATAAAGTCTTTATCGCTGCCTTCAAGAAAACATTATCGGTTCGAAAATTTACAGATATTTATCGAAATGAATATATAAATTCGTGTTTTTTCCCCTTTTTTGCCCCCCCCCCCCCCCCTGCCCCCCCGCTTCCTACGCCAATGAAAAAGTTTAATTGAGCCAGAAAACTAAATATCATGGAGTCGCTTTCAGTAGATTGAGGCCTTGTCCAGTCATGATTTGTTCATAGAGGAAGGGAGAGAACTCCTGTTACCTAGAAAAGAGATGAAGAAAAATGTCCATATTGTCCAAGATATGGTCAATACTTGTATGTATTGAAGATAAAACACATTTTGTTTTGTTTATGTGTCCATTATAAAAATAAAGTCTGATTATTACTGTATAAATGTGTTATTCATGAACAAATGTTATCTATACACAATGAAGATTAATTAAGAATTGTCTGTTAATTTACTGCCTAAGCATTCAAGACAATAGATGTACATTTCTCCCTTCTTCAGCTTAGTAAACTCTGACTGCGTTAAAATCAGCGTAAATGCAGTGAAAAAAATGCTCAGCGGATTAATAAGCGCGGGAAAAGGTAACATAATCATGACGTCGTCTCTTTGTGACGTTACCGGAACGCAAACTAGACGGCGCCATTTTCAAAAGACTGATCAACGCTATTTTAGCGTTTTCTCCTGTTACCGTATGATCTCTGTACAAAAAGCTAATGTCAAGTGAGTATTTTGTCAAAAACTAAACCGAAGATTGTGGAAATGAGTGAATATTTAACTTCTCCACGAGGTAAGCTAACAACAAATGGCTGAAGCGTACAGTTCGTATATAACATTCGACCACGTCACTACTAAATCTTTGTCAATATCCGCTGTGCTTGACAACCATAGTTAATCCGAAACGGAAATTATGGATTGTGAATATATGAACTAATTGTTAATGTAAAATGTATTAAAACAAAAATATTGAGTTGTTTCTTTTTAATTTTGTTAACAATACTGGTGTCTTTACGTAGATTTACTGGAACTATATTATCTTAGCAACAACGGCTGCCATAGTTACCAACGTCGCAGCACATCCCGACTTTTATTTACGGTGTTTCAACGATTTGTTTCATGTAAATATATGTATTGATCGATGTTTTTATTGCGTTTACGGTGGTATGAACGCAATAGGATACAGACATATTCAATATATCGCGCTAACGCTCTATATAGAATATGTCTGTATCCCATTGCGTTTATACCACCGTAAACGCAATAAAACACCGCTCAATCCCTACATATCCAAATATGATAATAGCACTGATATGCATACATTGATATACTTGTTGAATAGTTTTTTGCTGGGTTATCGCCGCTTGAACAGTCAGGATCATTTGAGGCGGGGTCTCATTGTAGTAGTTGGTGACTACCTCACTGAACAACATTCGGGAGGCCCGTCTCATGCCATTTAGAGCAATTTGGGTAAAGTGTCTTGCCAAAAGGACACAACCACGACAGCACAGACTGGCTAGTTCCTTAGCTTCCCGAGAAACACAAACCGACACGGGTAGGGAGCGTCGAAAAACGCACCTAGGATTTTTACCGGAGGTTACGTGGTCGGCGTTCTCACCAACTGAGTTATCTACTGAAGTTTACATGCTTAAGTAACCACACAATCAGCGCTGTGATCATCCGGGGCCTGCAGAGTTTACCATTCCATAAGGATCTACATAAATGTATCATGAAAACCGTACATGTCATATTGAAATCTCTTATATTGAGCTGATTTGTTCAGCACTAATAAAGTTATAAAACCTGAAAGAGAAATAGAAAATATAGCATTAGAGACATATAGCTGCAGGTAGTGAGGGATATCAAGAGACTGGCAAAACCAAGTGTTATTGTGATATGTTAGATACATAGATATGTACCCTGGCCTTGAAAGGCTCGTTAAAGAGCCCTTAACCTTGAGTAAGCTGTACAAGAAACCGTCAATATCAGATACTTGTAATTTCCCTTGTATAACAAAAATGGTAGAAATGTTCAGGCAACCAATTAAAATTTTGTTTTGAAGTCAGGAATATCTTTACTCATGTGCTTGCTGCCAGTTAAGTAGCAGTTATTTCCCTTCGTTAATGTTTGCATCGTCGGAATTTACTGATTTGTTGACGGAATATAAATAATTTGTTAGTGGAATATAGCTAATGCCGCCGATATCCACATCCACACATTAAGTATTCTCTTGGCGCCCATATATACATCCACACATTAAATATTCTCTTGGCGCCCGTATCCACATCCACACATTAAATATTCTCTTGGCGCCCATATATACATCCACACATTAAATATTCTCTTGGTGCCCGTATTCACATCCACATATTAAGTATTCTCTTGGCGCCCGTATCCACATCCACACATTAAATATTCCCTTGGCGCCCGTATCCACATCCAGACATAAAATATTCTCTTGGCGCCCGTATCCACATCCACACATTAAATATTCTCTTGGTGCCCATATATACATCCACACATTAAATATTCTCTTGGCGCCCGTATTCACATCCACACATTAAGTATCTCTTGGCGCCCGTATCCACATCCACACATTAAATATTCCCTTTGCGCCCGTATCCACATCTACACATTTAGTATTCTCTTGGCGCCCGTATCCACATCCACACATTAAATATTCTCTTGGCGCCCGTATCCACATCCACATATTTAGTATTCTCTTGGCGCCCGTATCCCCATCCACATATTAAATGTTCTCTTGGCGCCCGTATCCACATCCACACATTCAGTATTCTCTTGGCGCCCGTATCCACATCCACACATTAAATATTCTCTTGGCGCCCGTATCCACATCCACACATTCAGTATTCTCTTGGCGCCCGTATCCACATCCACACATTTAATATTCTCTTGGCGCACGTATCCACATCCACACATTTAGTATTCTCTTGGCGCATGTATCCACATCCACACATTTAGTATTCGCTTGGCGCCCGTATCAACATCCACACGTTTGGTATTCTCTTGGCGCCCGTATCCACATCCACATAACATTATAACCATGGCGCTCGGGGTTCATGTAACAAAATACTGACAGCGAAACTCGCAGGTAGGTTTGGACAATCAATTCCTAGTGTCTAGGACATCTTAATAGACAATGAAATTCATCCTCGTTCTCATTGTAGTCACAGTTGTTACAATATCTATTGTTACGATCAATATGTCTACTTGTGCAGATAAACGCAGTTTAGTTATTGCAATTCTACGTTGCTAAGGTAACGATCAAGTGCAGAGTAACATCGAATAGATACCTATATATAGGTCACATTTACTCATAAAACTCAGAATCAAATAATGTTTATTTTACCTGGTCGTCTATACGCTGACTAATTAAAGGTAATATGACACCGGAAGGAGTGTCTCACAGATGTGATTAAATCTATATTGTATTATTAAATCTTAACATGGCTCCCAGATACAGAACTTATCTACTATCACAATGGGGTTTTTGTTTGTTTTGTTTTTCTGGTTTTTTTTGAGTTTTTTTGTTGTTGTTTTTTTGTTTTTTGTTTTTGTTTTTGTTTTTGTTGGTTTTGTTTCTGTTTTTTTTTTTTTTTTTTGTCATTATATTTCCAACATTCGTTATCTTTAATACGGCCGCCATTTCTAAAAACTACTATTTTGGTTTTCTCCGTATCCAGTACCAGTTTCTTTACAAAGCACTTTTCAGACCTTCGATTGATTCGGAAAACAAGTCTAAATCATTTACGTGCGGGAGGAGAAATAAACTAAGTCCTCAAAAGGCGTAGTTGGTAGTGCCATTTTCAAGGAAAGTGAACGGTAAAAGTAATGGATATATATATAATATAAACTGTCCCCTTGCATCAATCCGACGTTGTGAGTGAAATAATTAGAACATTTGCCTTTAACTATTGGAGACAAGACCGTACTAATGATTAAAGGGACATAACTGAAAAAAAAAAAATAGATAAATAAAAAAAAATGCGAGTTTCACTTGTAACACAGACTAGCCCTATTGACATAGATCAAAGGCCTTGTGGATTTTGAAAGAGTTTTTGAAATGATAGATTGAAATGCAAAATAGCGTTCACAGTACTAACAACGACAGGAAAGAATCAGAATTGAGCGTCTGTTAGAATGTCGTGTTCCGTAAATGCGTCTCGCAGGTGGTAAGTTTAGGTTCATGACACAACAAATACTGACGGTGAAACTCACAGGTAAGTTTGGGGTCATATTACTAGGCGACTATACATTGTAATTTATTTCGGTAGATCGATTGTAAAAAATATTAGCATTTTGTTAATTTCTGACAGTAAAAACTCATAGATAAGTCGAGAGTCCTTCAAGTGACTGTTGATTTTGTTAATGTATCGACATTGTGACTAAAGTACGTTATGTACATACCTGGGTTGTAAAGGTACAACACAATACCCAGGTAAGATATATATATTGATCATAATTGTAACAGTTCATGAGATTAATACAACATTGAATTAACACAAAAAGTGAAAATAAAAAGGGGGCAGAACAACTCCAATAGGCATATTTCCAAAAGCGCGTATAGATAAATGAACAAATATTTAATTAATTAACTAATATTTTGTTAATTATCAATGTAAAAATCCTACTTCTACAATACCTAAATGTTAGTGACACCGTACAGATTAGTATAAGATTGATGCCGATACACTTACGACATTATCGATTTTAGTGAATTGTTCACGGTTGTCTCCAGATCGCCCTGTATACTGTAGACTGGTTAGGGAGAGCTATTCTTTGGTTTGTTTTTGTTTAACATCCTATTAACAGCCAGGGTCATTTAAGGACGTGCCAGGTTTTGGAGGTGGAGGAAAGCCGGAGTACCTGGAGAAAAATCACCGGCCTACGGGCAGTACCTGGCAACTGCCCCACGTAGGTTTCGAACTCGCAACCCAGAGGTGGAGGGCTAGTGATAAAGTGTCGGGACACCTTAACCACTTGGCCACTGCGGCCCCCGAGAGAGCTATTGTATGAAACAGTTTCATTGTCTAAATTGCATTCAGTCTGCTTCTGTGAAAACTACTAGGGCATAATACACTGTAATTATAATCGTAGCTGAACTGATGTAGAGATATTGTCATACAATATATCTGCAGTAAAATTGGCAGAAAGACATTTATCATAGCTTAGAGTGGGTCTCATGTATTCGTTTGTGGTTATAATATAGAAATGGAAACTTTGGTTCGACTTCTCAATCAAAAAATGAATCTTTCACTATAAATTTCAATCCTGGTAACATTATTTCAGAACCTTGCCATATTTTGACTTCCCAGCAGCGCTACTTGACCCTATGGCTAAACGTCAATGTGTCGAATGTCTCGGAAGTGATGGATCGGTACAGTTGCTAAACGCCTATGACCTTTTTCGTGTAATGGTTAGCATGGAAGCCAAAATTTGATAGGTAAAAGAGCAGATTTCTAAAACTGTTAGGTTGCGTACCAGTGTTAATTGAAGAAAATTATTCCTGTTCCGTCTTTGAACTTCGCTACAGGCATCATTACAAAAAACGCCGTCATACATTTAGCACGTGATTGTATTCCTGCCGTCCATTATAACTATGACGTCATCAAAGGCTACGAATTCAGTGTCGGATTAGGAAACAGATTCAAATTCAGATTTTTTTTATTTCCTTATGTTACAAGGCACATTGGAGGTTAGACATAATTACAAACGCCCATTAGTAAACCCTCCGGATAATTCATCAAAAAGGTTCTTATTAGCAAATCATTGATTTAAAATTATATTTTATCAATATCAGAATGCAATCTATAAACTGTTGACATTTTAATTACGCGGAATATCTGAAATAAAATATTGTAATAGTCTCCCAACATTTGTACCATTTGAGATTTCGATCTGATATAGAAATCATTTAACTCATCAGTTTAATGGCAGAGTGTCCATCAAGGTTAAATGACAACGCAAACCACCTAGCCGATTATTATAACGTGGCTGACGCTATAACGCCTAACCGATTATTATAACGTGGCTGACACTATAACGCCTAACCGATTATTATAACGTGGCTGACACTATAACGCCTAACCGATTATTATAACGTGTCTGACACTATAACGCCTTACCGATTATTATAACGTGTCTGACGTTATAACGCCTAACCGATTATTATAACGTGTCTGACACTATAACGCCTAACCGATTATTATAACGTGTCTGACACTATAACGCCTTACCGATTATTATAACGTGTCTGACACTATAACGCCTAACCGATTATTATAACGTGTCTGACACTATAACGCCTAACCGACTGTTATAACGTGTCTGACACTATAACGCCTAACCGATTATTATAATGTGTCTGACACTATAACGGCCAACCGATTATTATAACGTGTCTGACACCATAACGCCTAACCGATTATTATAATGTGTCTGACACTATAACGGCCAACCGATTATTATAACGTGTCTGACACTATAACGCCTAACCGATTATTATAACGTGGCTGACGCTATAACGTGGCTGACACTATAACGGCTAACCGATTATTATAACGTGGCTGACGCTATAACGCCTAACCGATTATTATAACCTGACTGACACTATAACGCCTAACCGATTATTATAACTTGGCTGACGCTATAACGCCTAACCGATTATTATAACGTGGCTGACGCTAGAACGCCTAACCGATTATTATAACGTGTCTGACACTATAACGCCTAACCGATTATTGTAACGTGGCTGACACTATAACGCCTAACCGATTATTATAACGTGACTGCCGCTATCAGGCCTAACCGATTATTATAACGTGGCTGACGCTATAACGCCTTACAGATTATTATAACGTGACTGACACTATAACGTGACTGACACTATAACGCCTAACCGATTATTTTAACGTGACTGACACTATAACGGCTAACCGATTATTATAACGTGGCTGACGCTATAACGTGACTGAAATAGAGACGCTATGTCTAATATTTAGCGACAGCTGGTTCCATAGTCTTATTGTAGAAGGAAAAAAGGACAGATTGGACGATTCTAGTCTATTATTTGGTAAGTCATAATTTTCTGCATTACGGAGATTGTGTCGAGAGTTATTTGCAACAGGATTAGGAAGTAGGGCATTAAGATAGTTGGGAGTAACATGATTATGTATCTTATAAAAAAGGAGAAGTTTTCGACGAGATCGTCTCTGAGCTAAAGGTTCCCAACCCGTTTCAATGTAAAGTGATTGTCTACTGGTATAGGAAGGTAGACCAGTGACAATGCGACCGGCTTCGAGTTGTTATTTTTCTAATCTATCTGCATCTGATAATGTGCAACCATCCCAGAGCTCGCAACAATATTCTAAGATTGGAAGGATGAAGGATCTATAAATTCTCTTTAGCGTTTTTCGCGACAGAATGTATTTTAGTTTTCGAAGGGCACCTAGTTGTTTAGATACAGATTTACATATGTGTTCTATATGAGAGCTCCACTTACCATTTGAGTCGATGTATACTCCAAGATGTTTATGACAACTGACAAATTCAATATTGACACCATTAAAACTTATATCGATTATATGATCCAATTCAGTATTAGAGAAAAGCAAAGCCTCTGTTTTTGAAGGATTAAATTTAACCAACCAATTATCAGCCCGTAATAAAATATTGTAATAGTCTCACAACATTTGTACCATTTGAGATTTCGATCTGATATAGAAATCATTTAACTCATCAGTTTAATGGCACAGTGTCCATCAAGGTTAAATGACAACGCAAACCACCTAGCCAGTTATTATAACGTGACTGACACTATAACGTGGCTGACGCTATAACGGCTAACCGATTATTATAACGTGACTGACACTATAACGTGTCTGACACTATAACGCCTAACCGACTGTTATAACGTGGCTGACACTATAACGTGTCTGACGATATAACACCTAACCGATTATCATAACGTGTCTGACACTATAACGCCTAACCGATTATTATAACGTGTCTGACACTATAACGCCTAACCGACTGTTATAACGTGGCTGACGCTATAACGTGGCTGACACTATAACGGCTAACCGATTATTATAACGTGTCTGACACTATAACGCCTAACCGATTATTATAACGTGTCTGACACTATAACGCCTAACCGATTATTATAACGTGTCTGACACTATAACGCCTAACCGATTATTATAACGTGTCTGACACTATAACGCCTAACCGACTGTTATAACGTGGCTGACACTATAACGGCCAACCGATTATTATAACGTGTCTGACACTATAACGCCTAACCGATTATTATAACGTGACTGACACTATAACGCCTAACCGACTGTTATAACGTGGCTGACACTATAACGGCTAACCGATTATTATAATGTGTCTGACACTATAACGGCCAACCGATTATTATAACGTGTCTGACACTATAACGCCTAACCGATTATTATAACGTGGCTGACGCTATAACGCCTAACCGATTATTATAACCTGACTGACACTATAACGCCTAACCGATTATTATAACTTGGCTGACGCTATAACGCCTAACCGACTGTTATAACGTGTCTGACACTATAACGCCTAACCGATTATTATAATGTGTCTGACACTATAACGGCCAACCGATTATTATAACGTGTCTGACACTATAACGCCTAACCGATTATTATAACGTGTCTGACACTATAACGCCTAACCGATTATTGTAACGTGGCTGACGCTATAACGCCTAACCGATTATTATAACGTGACTGCCGCTATCAGGCCTTACAGCTTATTATAATGTGACTTACACTATAACGCCTAACCGATATTTTTTTTTTTTTATAACGTGACTGACACTATAACGCCTAACCGATTATTATAACGTGACTGACACTATAACGCCTAACCGATTATTATAACGTGGCTGACACTATAACGCCTAACCGATTATTTTAACGTGACTGACACTATAACGGCTAACCGATTATTATAACGTGGCTGACGCTATAACGTGACTGAAATAGAGACGCTATGTCTAATATTTAGCGACAGCTGGTTCCATAGTCTTATTGTAGAAGGAAAAAAGGACAGATTGGACGATTCTAGTCTATTATTTGGTAAGTCATAATTTTCTGCATTACGGAGATTGTGTCGAGAGTTATTTGCAACAGGATTAGGAAGTAGGGCATTAAGATAGTTGGGAGTAACATGATTATGTATCTTATAAAAAAGGAGAAGTTTTCGACGAGATCGTCTCTGAGCTAAAGGTTCCCAACCCGTTTCAATGTAAAGTGATTGTCTCCTGGTATAGGAAGGTAGACCAGTGACAATGCGACCGGCTTCGAGTTGTTATTTTTCTAATCTATCTGCATCTGATAATGTGCAACCATCCCAGAGCTCGCAACAATATTCTAAGATTGGAAGGATGAAGGATCTATAAATTCTCTTTAGCGTTTTTCGCGACAGAATGTATTTTAGTTTTCGAAGGGTACCTAGTTGTTTAGATACAGATTTACATATGTGTTCTATATGAGAGCTCCACTTACCATTTGAGTCGATGTATACTCCAAGATGTTTATGACAACTGACAAATTCAATATTGACACCATTAAAACTTATATCGATTATATGATCCAATTCAGTATTAGAGAAAAGCAAAGCCTCTGTTTTTGAAGGATTAAATTTAACCAACCAATTATCAGCCCAAGATTGAATTTTTAACAGATCGTTATTAATGTGTTGTTCAATCAGATGTGGGGATTTATCAGAGTACAAAAGAGATGTGTCATCCGCAAAAAGTTTTGACAGACTGTCTAAATTATCGGTAATATCATTAATAAAAATAATAAATAAGAGTGGACCAAGGACCCAGCCTTGAGGTAGACCAGCATTAGTATATTTTACCGAAGATTTAATATTTCCAAAAAATACATAATTAATCAACCAGGCTAACAATTTGCCTGATATACCATAACTCATTAGTTTCACTTCCAGACCCTTATGCCACACTCTGTCGAATGCCTTAGAAATGTCACAAAAGACTAGACAGGTAGGTCGTTTTTTTCTAAATTTTCACATATATTGTGGTATATTTCTATAAGCTGATGAACAGTAGAATGACCTGGTTGGAAACCCGACTGGTACTGATATATAAGAGAATTATCTAACAAATAGTTGTGCAAGTATTTAGCTACAACTCTTTCAAAAACTTTACCGATTGTACAAACTAGTGCAATCGGTCTATAGTTTGAGGGATCTTGCTTATCTCGCTTTTTAAAGATTGGCATAACTAGTGCATGTTTCCATTGAGTGGGGAAAGATCCAGTTTCCAAAGAGACTCGAAAGATTAAACACAAAGGGTAGGCTACAGTGGCTGACATTATAACGGCTAACCGATTATTATAACGTGGCTGACGCTATAACGCCTAACCGGTTATTATAACGTGACTGACGCTATAACGCCTAACCGATTATTATAACGTGACTGACGCTATAACGCCTAACCGATTATTATAACGTGTCTGACGCTATAACGCCTAACCGATTATTATAACGTGACTGACGCTATAACGCCTTACTGATTATTATAACGTGTCTGACACTATAACGGCTAACCGATTATTATAACGTGACTGACACTATAACGCCTAACCGATTATTATAACGTGGCTGAAACTATAACGTGACTGACACTATAACGTGGCTGACACTATAACGCCTAACCGATTATTATAACGTGGCTGACGCTATAACGCCTAACCGATTATTATAACGTGACTGACACTATAACGTGGCTGACACTATAACGCCTTACTGATTATTATAACGTGGCTGACGCTATAACGCCTAACCGATTATTATAACGTGACTGACACTATAACGCCTAACCGATTATTATAACGTGACTGACACTATAACGCCTAACCGATTATTATAACGTGACTGACACTATAACGCCTAACCGATTATTATAACGTGGCTGACGCTATAACGCCTTACCGATAATTATAACGTGGCTGAAACTATAACGTGACTGACACTATAACGTGGCTGACGCTATAACGCCTAACCGATAGTTATAACGTGACTGACGCTATAACGCCTTACTGATTATTATAACGTGACTGACGCTATAACGCCTAACCGATTATTATAACGTGTCTGACGCTATAACGCCTAACCGATTATTATAACGTGACTGACGCTATAACGCCTAACCGATTATTATAACGTGTCTGACGCTATAACGCTTAACCGATTATTATAACGTGTCTGACACTATAACGCCTAACCGATTATTATAACGTGACTGACACTATAACGTGGCTGACACTATAACGCCTTACTGATTATTATAACGTGGCTGACGCTATAACGCCTAACCGATTATTATAACGTGTCTGACACTATAACGCCTAACCGATTATTATAACGTGACTGACACTATAACGTGACTGACACTATAACGTGTCTGACACTATAACGCCTAACCGATTATTATAACGTGACTGACACTATAACGCCTAACCGTTTATTATAACGTGTCTGACACTATAACGCCTAACCGATTATTATAACGTGGCTGACGCTATAACGTGACTGACACTATAACGTGGCTGAAACTATAACGTGACTGACGCTATAACGCCTAACCGATTATTATAACGTGTCTGACACTATAACGCCTAACCGATTATTATAACGTGACTGACACTATAACGTGACTGACACTATAACGTGTCTGACACTATAACGCCTAACCGATTATTATAACGTGACTGACACTATAACGCCTAACCGTTTATTATAACGTGTCTGACACTATAACGCCTAACCGATTATTATAACGTGGCTGACGCTATAACGCCTAACCGATTATTATAACGTGTCTGACACTATAACGCCTAACCGATTATTATAACGTGTCTGACGCTATAACGTGACTGACACTATAACGTGGTTGACGCTATAACGCCTTACCGATTATTATAACGTGACTGACACTATAACGTGACTGACACTA
The DNA here is from genome assembly GCF_902652985.1 of Pecten maximus. Classification (NCBI taxonomy): domain Eukaryota; kingdom Metazoa; phylum Mollusca; class Bivalvia; order Pectinida; family Pectinidae; genus Pecten; species Pecten maximus. Next base: position 5,907,366 of record NC_047025.1, read on the forward strand.
TAACGTGGCTGACGCTATAACGCCTAACCGATTATTATAACGTTGCTGACGCTATAACGCCTAACCGATTATTATAACGTGACTGACACTATAACGCCTAACTGATTATTATAACGTGACTGACACTATAACGTGGCTGACACTATAACGTGACTGACACTATAACGTCGCTGACGCTATAACGCCTAACCGATTATTATAACGTGACTGACACTATAACGCCTAACCGATTATTATAACGTGACTGACACTATAACGCCTAACCGATTATTATAACGTGACTGACACTATAACGCCTAACCGATTATTATAACGTGACTGACACTATAACGCCTAGCCGCTTATTTTTAGCATTTCTGTCGCTATACCGCCTACTTCGCCGGTGATTATAATGTGACGACCCTACACCACCTATAGCCACTGATTATAATCTGACAGATTATTTTAATTATGTTACTATCGATCGACTGGAAATCTGATACATGCATGGGCATTTCTCCCAGCTGGTTATCATTGTTGATATACGCTGGTGTTTATCGTAATATCAAGTTTTGCAACGAAAGATATAAATAGGTAGAATCGGTCAATATTGTTTCTTATCATCCTCTTAACAAAATGTTAATGTAGAAGATTTATGTTTATCATTGTTTACTTATATTCAATAGCTGCAGCCACAGTAAATACAAACAATGAGAATATGATATGCCTTTGGTATGGAAGATTATCGTAAAAGGCCACTAACATCGAGCGTTCCATGATTTGAAGTAGCATTAAGCTACTGGAGTTTGCTACGTCGACGCCGGTATATGTCGATAGGTCGCTATCGGCCTTTGTTACATAGATGTGCTAAACACTACCCGTCACAGAGTTGTCGCAATGTTCAATTTACTTGATGGGAACACATATTTGATATGGCCGGAGAGCATTAAACAATAAATCTGGGAAAACCTGTTAGTGATATTGGAGCTTAATCTAGAAGTGCATTACGCACGTGACGTATAGGTGTGAACTGATTTTGTAATTATTGCTGAAGGCACATGTATATATAATTATATTGCTCGTGCCCTCCGCGCTAGCGAACTGTCCAATACCTAATTGCGATTTATTTCGAATTTCAGTGGAGGATTATCTGCCGAAGCCTTGTCACAATACTATCAGCACAGCGATGGTTTACACAGCAAATTCCTCTGCTGTTGTTTGTGAGGATATGCAGTCGGAGTTTCCAAGTGTAAACCAAATTAACCACAGCGTCTTACTAACGGGTTTGCTAGTAGCCTTATTTTGTGTCGTACGATTTTTGTACAGGAAAACAAGGAGAAATTGGACGAGTGTCAACATCTTCATCATCGGAGGGGGTCCGATCGGGTTAGTTGCAGCTCTTCTGGCCGTCAAATCAAAACGGCTACGAAAGCTTACTGTCATTGAATCGGAAAGCAGAAGGGATTTAGTAAAACGTGAATACCAGGTTTGTTTTGACATCGAGAACATCGCCTTTCTCCAAACTGTTGGTGTAGAGTTTGACAGTATCGAAGGGTGCCGTGATAAACATGGATTTTACACCAGAGTTGGGATATTTTTGGATTATTGCTTAACCATTCTAGAGAACTCCGAAAAGAAAATACGTTTGTTATTTGAGACAAAGGTAAGTTTCTTCAGTATTTTGACAGGCGTAAACAAGTTTGATTATTATTTTCGACATATATTTGAATATTCGTATTTCTGATTATATTTATTTATTTATTGTTTTTTAGGAGTAAGAAATGAGATCAAAATATGTATTGTTGAACTAAAATGCCAAAAAATAGTAAAAAAGTTCATCAAACAAAATATACAAAACATGAAAATTATATTCCTTTGAACGAAAATCATCAATACTAAATCAAGAGTATCCATGGTCACGTACAGATATACAGAATATCCATGGTTATATATATACAGAATATCTATGGTTATATATATACAGAATATCTATGGATATATATATACAGAATATCTATGGATATATATATACAGAATATATATGGTTATATATATACAGAATATCTATGGATATATATATACAGAATATATATAGTTACATATAGGCAGAATATCCATGGTTACATATATACAGAATATATATGGTTATATATATACAGAATATATATGGTTATATATATACAGAATATATATGGTTATATATATACAGAATATCAATGGTTATATATATACAGAATATACATGGTTATATATATACAGAATATCGATGGTTACATATATACAGAATATCCATGGTTATATATATACAGAATATATATGGTTATATATATACAGAATATCTATGGATATATATATACAGAATATATATAGTTACATATAGGCAGAATATCCATGGTTACATATATACAGAATATATATGGTTACATATATACAGAATATCCATGGTTATATATATAGAATATCGATGGTTATATATATACAGAATATATATGGTTATACATATACAGAATATCAATGGTTATATATATAGAATATCGATGGTTATATATATAGAATATCGATGGTTATATATATACAGAATATCGATGGTTATATATATACAGAATATCGATGGTTATATATATACAGAATATCGATGGTTATATATATATAGAATATCTATGGTTACATATATACAGAATATCTATGGTTATATATATACAGAATATCTATGGTTATATATATAGAATATCGATGGTTACATATATACAGAATATCCATGGTTATATACATGTATATACAGAATATCCATGGTTATATATATACAGAATATCCATGGTTATCTATATACAGAATATCAATGGTTATATATATACAGAATATCCATGGTTATATATATACAGAATATCCATGGTTATATATATACAGAATATCCATGGTTACATATATACAGAATGTCCATGGTTACATATATACAGAATATCCATGGTTATGTATATACAGAATATGCATGGTTACATATATACAGAATGTCCATGGTTACATATATACAGAATATCCATGGGTATATATATACAGAATATCCATTGTTACATATATACAGAATATCCATGGTTTATTTATATATATACAGAATATATATGGTTATATATTTACAAAATATCCATGGTAATATATTTACATTCTGTGTTGTCTATATGTCGTTAGTAAACCAAATTGTATTCATGAGACTGTATACTACAATTTACAACGATTCCATCAGAGTAGGAATACAGCCCCAGGAGGATCTTTCCATCAGGGGTTTGTTTATCCTTTAGACGATCTTTCCATCAGGGGTTTGTTTATCCTTTAGAGGATCTTCCCATCAGGGGTTTGTTTATCCTTTAGAGGATCTTCCCATCAGGAGTTTGTTTATCCTTTAGAGGATCTTCCCATCAGGGGTTTGTTTATCCTTTAGATGATCTTCCCATCAGGGGTTTGTTTATCCTTTAGAGGATCTTCCCATCAGGGGTTTGTTTATCCTCTAGAGGATCTTCCCATCAGGGGTTTGTTTATCCTTTAGAGGATCTTCCCATCAGGAGTTTGTTTATCCTTTAGAGGATCTTCCCATCAGGGGTTTGTTTATCCTTTAGGGGATCTTCCCATCAGGGGTTTGTTTATCCTTTAGAGGATCTTCCCATCAGGGGTTTGTTTATCCTTTAGAGGATCTTCCCATCAGGGGTTTGTTTATCCTTTAGGGGATCTTCCCATCAGGTATTTGTTTATCCTTTAGATGATCTTCCCATCAGGGGTTCGTTTATCCTTTAGAGGATCTTCCCATCAGGGGTTTGTTTATCCTTTAGAAGATCTTCCCATCAGGGGTTTGTTTATCCTTTAGACGATCTTCCCATCAGGGGTTTGTTTGTCCTTTGGAGGATCTTCCCATCAGGGGTTTGTTTATCCTTTAGAGGATCTTCCCATCAGGGGTTTGTTTATCCTTTAGAGGATCTTCCCATCAGGGGTTTGTTTATCCTTTAGAGGATCTTCCCATCAGGGGTTTGTTTATCCTTTAGAGGATCTTCCCATCAGGGGTTTGTTTATCCTTTAGACGATCTTCCCATCAGGGATTTGTTGATCCTTTAGACGATCTTCCCATCAGGGGTTTGTTTATCCTTTAGATGATCTTCCCATCAGGGGTTTGTTTATCCTTTAGATGATCTTCCCATCAGGGGTTTGTTTATCCTTTAGGGGATCTTCCCATCAGGGATTTGTTTATCCTTTAGAGGATCTTCCCATCAGGGCTTTGTTGATCCTTTTAAAGGATCTTCCCATCAGGGGTTTGTTTATCCTTTAGAGGATCTTCCATCAGGGGTTTGTTAATCCTTTAGGGGATCTTCCCATCAGGGGTTTGTTTATCCTTTAGGGGATCTTCCCATCAGGGGTTTGTTTATCCTTTAGAGGATCTTCCCATCAGGAGTTTGTTTATCCTTTAGAGGATCTTCCCATCAGGGGTTTGTTTATCCTTTAGGGGATCTTCCCATCAGGGGTTTGTTTATCCTTTAGAGGACCTTCCCATAAGGGATTTGTTTATCCTTTAGAGGATCTTCCCATCAGGGGTTTGTTTATCCTTTAGAGGATTTTCCCATCAGGGGTTTGTTTATCCTTTAGAGGATCTTCCCATCAGGGGTTTGTTTATCCTTTAGAGGATCTTCCCATCAGGGGTTTGTTTATCCTTTAGAGGATCTTCCCATCAGGGGTTTGTTTATCCTTTAGAAGATCTTCCCATCAGGGGTTTGTTTATCCTTTAGACGATCTTCCCATCAGGGATTTGTTGATCCTTTAGACGATCTTCCCATCAGGGGTTTGTTTATCCTTTAGATGATCTTCCCATCAGGGGTTTGTTTATCCTTTAGATGATCTTCCCATCAGGGGTTTGTTTATCCTTTAGAGGATCTTCCCATCAGGGGTTTGTTTATCCTTTAGAGGATCTTCCCATCAGGGGTTTGTTTATCCTTTAGAGGATCTTCCATCAGGGGTTTGTTTATCCTTTAGAGGATCTTCCATCAGGGGTTTGTTTATCCTTTAGATGATCTTCCCATCAGGGGTTTGTTTATCCTTTAGAGGATCTTCCCATCAGGGGTTTGTTTATCCTTTAGAGGATCTTCCCATCAGGGGTTTGTTTATCCTTTAGACGATCTTCCCATCAGGGGTTTGTTTATCCTTTAGGGGATCTTCCCATCAGGGATTTGTTTATCCTTTAGAGGATCTTCCCATCAGGGCTTTGTTGATCCTTTTAAAGGATCTTCCCATCAGGGGTTTGTTTATCCTTTAGAGGATCTTCCATCAGGGATTTGTTTATCCTTTAGACGATCTTCCCATCAGGGGTTTGTTTATCCTTTAGAGGATCTTCCCATCAGGGGTTTGTTTATCCTTTAGAGGATCTTCCCATCAGGGATTTGTTTATCCTTTAGACGATCTTCCATCAGGGATTTGTTTATCCTTTAGACGATCTTCCCATCAGGGGTTTGTTTATCCTTTAGAGGATCTTCCCATCAGGGGTTTGTTTATCCTTTAGGGGATCTTCCCATCAGGGGTTTGTTTATCCTTTAGACGATCTTCCCATCAGGGGTTTGTTTATCCTTAAGAGGATCTTCCCATCAGGGATTTGTTTATCCTTTAGAGGATCTTCCCATCAGGGGTTTGTTTATCCTGAAGAGGATCTTCCCATCAGGGATTTGTTTATCCTTTAGAGGATCTTCCCATCAGGGATTTGTTTATCCTTTAGAGGATCTTCCCATCAGGGGTTTGTTTATCCTTTAGAGGATCTTCCCATCAGGGATTTGTTTATCCTTTAGACGATCTTCCCATCAGGGGTTTGTTGATCATTTAGACGATCTTCCCATCAGGGGTTTGTTTATCCCTTTAGAGGATCTTCCCATCAGGGCTTTGTTTATCCTTTAGAGGATCTTCCCATCAGGGGTTTGTTTATCCTTTAGGGGATCTTCCCATCAGGGGTTTGTTTATCCTTTAGAGGATCTTCCCATCAGGGGTTTGTTTATCCTTTAGGGGATCTACCCATCAGGGGTTTGTTTATCCTTTTAGGGGATCTTCCCATCAGGGGTTTGTTTATCCTTTAGAGGATCTTCCCATCAGGGGTTTGTTTATCCTTTAGAGGATCTTCCCATCAGGGGTTTGTTTATCCTTTAGGGGATCTTCCCATCAGGGGTTTGTTTATCCTTTAGAGGATCTTCCCATCAGGGGTTTGTTTATCCTTTAGGGAATCTTCCCATCAGGGGTTTGTTTATCCTTTTAGAGGATCTTCCCATCAGGGGTTTGTTTATCCTTTAGAGGATCTTCCCATCAGGGGTTTGTTTATCCTTTAGACGATCTTCCCATCAGGGGTTTGTTGATCTTTTAGGGGATCTTCCCATCAGGGGTTTGTTTATCCTTTAGGGGATCTTCCCATCAGGAGTTTGTTTATCCTTTAGACGATCTTCCCATCAGGGGTTTGTTTATCCTTTAGGGGATCTTCCCATCAGGAGTTTGTTTATCCTTTTAGAGGATCTTCCCATCAGGAGTTTGTTTATCCTTTAGACGATCATCCCATCAGGGGTTTGTTTATCCTTTTAGAGGATCTTCCCATCAGGGGTTTGTTTATCCTTTAGAGGATCTTCCCATCAGGGGTTTGTTTATCCTTTAGGGGATCTTCCCATCAGGTATTTGTTTATCCTTTAGATGATCTTCCCATCAGGGGTTCGTTTATCCTTTAGAGGATCTTCCCATCAGGGGTTTGTTTATCCTTTAGAAGATCTTCCCATCAGGGGTTTGTTTATCCTTTAGACGATCTTCCCATCAGGGGTTTGTTTGTCCTTTAGAGGATCTTCCCATCAGGGGTTTGTTTATCCTTTAGAGGATCTTCCCATCAGGGGTTTGTTTATCCTTTAGAGGATCTTCCCATCAGGGGTTTGTTTATCCTTTAGAGGATCTTCCCATCAGGGGTTTGTTTATCCTTTAGAGGATCTTCCCATCAGGGGTTTGTTTATCCTTTAGAGGATCTTCCCATCAGGGGCTTGTTTATCCTTTAGAGGATCTTCCCATCAGAGCTTTGTTTATCCTTTTAGAGATTATGAATATCTGTACATGTAGATGTATACGTTACTTGGTACATTGTATCAATATTACTCAACAGGTGAATATTGATTATATTAGTACATCAATACAGGTATATAGTGGCGGTGTGCATGTTTGCTAATGATGTACACAACAGGTGTTTATTTACTATTGTAGGAAATTGAAAATAGTCCACACCAGTACGTAATGAAACTATTCATGTATATCAGTCATAGGCATACAAGTTCATTGTTAACCTTTTCACAGACTGGCTAATAGAGTTTTGTTTATTTTGTTTAACGTCATATTAACAGCCAGGCTCATTTAAGGACGTGTCTGGTTTTGGAGGCAGAGAAAAGCCGGTGTACCCGGAGAAAAACCTCTGGCCTACGGGCAGTACCAAAGAACTGCCCCACGTGGGTTTCAAACTCGCAACCCAGAGGTGGAGGGCTAGTGATAAAGTGTCGGAACACCTTAACTACTTGGCCACCGCGAACCCCTGGCTAATAGACAGACAGCATGATTACATGTATCTTAGATCAATGAATTCTATAAACTTAAAGATGATGAATCTATGTTTGTATAGGTATACATGTATTTGAGCAATCACAGCCTCCCCGTGTTATTTACAAAATTTAATTACATGATCTAGGATGTGAATATTTTCATCATCATGAAGATCCTTTGATCGATTCATATTAGTTTATTTTGTTTAACGTCCTATTATCAGCCAGGGTCATTTAACATCCTATTAACAGCCAGGGTCATTTAAGGACGTGCCAGGTTTGGAGGTGGAGGAAAGCTTGAGTACCCAGAGAAAAAACATCGGCCTAATGTCAGTACCTGGCAACTGCCCCACGTAGGTTTCGAACTCGCAAATATGAAGGGATTCCCTAAGAGTGTCCCTATGTATGTTATAATATGGACATAAGAAGATGATGTTTATGATGTTTCAAATCCAATACCACAAATATACTCAGGTGAATCATTCAGATGATCTTTAAATATATCATAGTCGAACTGGCTTGTATCGTTCCTGAATTCACATAAACCATTTGAATGTCTTCATCTGAGTTCATCTCAGTCAAATGGGTTTCTGTTGAACATATAATATAAGAATTCAATTCTCACTCAGTAATTTGAATTGTATTACGAAAGGATTAAACATTTAGATTTGCTATATCAACAAGAAGCGGACCAGGGTTTTAAAATGAAAACTGTATTTATTTTACAACAATAGCGAAACAAGTTATATCAACTTATATTATTCATGTTGGCCCAGATGGAAGCGCGTGAGGGGTCTTACTGTGGGAGGAAACCGGAGTACCCGGGGAAAACCACGTGGTCAGGCAGGTGACCCCATACCTTTTCACGTCCGATAGGGGAATCGAACCCCGACCGCCTAGGTGAAAGGCAAGTGTGTTACCACTGTGCCACACGACCACCCAAGGACCAGGGTTTTGTTCAATATCCATCAATATTATTAACAGTTCTTTAATCACATTTTGGCTATATTAATTATTTGACACATTGAAATTAGATTTGATATACCACGATTCTGTAAGCATGCCATGTATTGTTGCGATACGACAATATTGGTTCGATTCCTCACAAGCGCAACTAACCATTGTCAAATGCGTCATCTTCCGGTACCAATACAGGACCGTATATGTACAGCCATGCCACTGTAAACATTGGGTGAGCTTACTTAATTTACAAAGTTAAATAAAAACAAACGAGAACATAAAAACAAAATCATAAAGACAGAAGTAGTATATACATACGCATAATGTTTTCCATTTATTCAATGGCATTTACAACAATAAAGAGAAACGCACGGATTGTCAATCTTTTAATGCATGAATGTTGAAAATCGCTAGGTAATTATCATCGTTAAGATAGTGTAATAATTAATTCCCGGAAAACAATCATCGATAAGATTTTGACAGAGAAAAGAAAACAATGTAACATATTTTTTTTTTAAATTAATTTGTTCAACTTGATAGCTATTGTCCTTAAAACTGGACATTAACAAAAAACACACCAATGTGTATTTTCTCGTGAGTATCGTAGGTCCTGATTTTTCTGAATAACGGAAAACTATGGATTATAAAAAAATTATTTTCTCTTGGCTCAACTTAAACCTCGATATCTAGTACTTCAACCAGGATTTCCCGAACGTCAACCCGATCTATGTACCCCTATGCACTTAAACTTCGACTTCCGTACTTCAACCGAGATCTGCCTAACTTAAACTCGCTCCAATCAGACGGCTGTTTTAGTCTATCATTAAGCGGACATTATCAGATAGCCTAATTAACGAACATGGTTGGCGTACACATTTTCAAATACACAATGTGCAGAAATTGAATTAACTATGTATGAATACTATTCCACAGTCTTGGAGTTAAAAGCACCATTAGAACACGAAACTTGAATATTTCATAACGCTGCCAGAGGAAACGCACCAAAGCACCACAATAATGACCGTACGTCCGGGTTTACAAACCAACGACAAATTGTGAACATGTCTTACATGTTGTACACGTGACTATCATACGTTCATCGACCATGCCGGAGAGGAAGCTAACCTGGTCGCCATTGCCAGCCGCCAGATACACCTACGAATTCTTAAAGGATAGGACATTTACTAGGTTATTAATACCTCTGGTATCCCGGGAATAGGTGGAACTCCTGATGATGTGGAGGTAATGGGCAGTGACAGCCCTATTAGGTCGCAATGCCGGTAGTCTTTCATTGTCTGTACTGATTTGATTGTGTCCGTCTTGAACGCCTCCTCCGGCCACAATAATACTTCACATTCTATCGTCGGAGCGTGACTCTGGAAATGACTAAGCTAATGTTATAGGGCAATATAAGCATGGTTAGTTCAGGCTTTGAGCGCTCTGGGTTATAATTAGTTGTTTAGTGCTGGTCAGTTTAACGTATTCACTATCCAGAATACTATCCAAGGAGAGTGGTTCTACAGGAGCACGTATTTCGGGCTCCCTAACGTAATCCATAATGACTTTACTACTGTCTTTCTCTGATTGATTAAAGGCACAGGTTCTACGATGTTTTAAAGGCATAAGATCTACGATATTGACTCAGAAACATATCGGCTGTTTTAATTGATAAAACATGCGTACTGAAAAAGGTATGAATATCGAGAGCGATATGGCAACATCCAGGGTCACACGAGGACGAATGTCGAGGGAGAGATGACAACAACCAGGATCACACGAGGACGAATGTCGAGGGAGAGATGACAACAACCAGGGTCACACGAGGACGAATGTCGAGGGAGGGAGGACAACAACCAGGGTCACACGAGGACGAATGTCGAGGGAGGGAGGACAACAACCAGGGTCACACGAGGACAAATGTTGAGGGAGAGATGACAACAACCAGGGTCACACGAGGACAAATGTTGAGGGAGCGAAGACAACAACCAGGGTCACACGAGGACGAATGTCGAGGGAGAAATGACAACAACCAGGGTCACACGAGGACGAATGTTGAGGGAGAGATGACAACAACCAGGGTCACACGAGGACGAATGTCGAGAGAGAAATGACAACAACCAGGGTCACACGAGGACGAATGTTGAGGGAGAAATGACAACAACCAGGGTCACACGAGGACGAATGTTGAGGGAGAGATGACAACACCAGGGTCACACGAGGACGAATGTTGAGGGAGAGATGACAACAACCAGGGTCACACGAGGGCGAATGTTGAGGGAGCGAAGACAACAACCAGGGTCACACGAGGACGAATGTCGAGGGAGAGATGACAACAACCAGGGTCACACGAGGACGAATGTTGAGGGAGAGATGACAACAACCAGGGTCACACGAGGACGAATGTTGAGGGAGAGATGACAACAACCAGGGTCACACGAGGACGAATGTTGAGGGAGAGATGACAACAACCAGGGTCACACGAGGACGAATGTCGAGGGAGAGATGACAACAACCAGGGTCACACGAGGACGAATGTCGAGGGAGAGAGGACAACAACCAGGGTCACACGAGGACGAATGTCGAGAGAGAAAGGACAACAACCAGGGTCACACGAGGACGAATGTTGAGGGAGAGATGACAACAACCAGGTTCACACGAGGACGAATGTTGAGGGCGAGATGACAACAATCAGGGTCATACGAGGACGAATGTCGAGAGAGAAAGGACAACAACCAGGGTCACACGAGGACGAATGTCGAGAGAGAAAGGACAACAACCAGGGTCACACGAGGACGAATGTCGAGGGAGAGATGACAACAACCAGGGTCACACGAGGACGAATGTCGAGAGAGAGATGACAACAACCAGGGTCACACGAGGGCGAATGTCGATGGAGAAATGACAACAACCAGGGTCACACGAGGACGAATGTTGAGGGAGAGATGACAACAACCAGGGTCACACGAGGACGAATGTTGAGGGCGAGATGACAACAATCAGGGTCATACGAGGACGAATGTCGAGAGAGAAAGGACAACAACCAGGGTCACACGAGGACGAATGTTGAGGGAGAGATGACAACAACCAGGGTCACACGAGGACGAATGTCGAGAGAGAGATAGCAACAACCAGGGTCACACGAGGACGAATGTTGAGAGAGAAATGACAACAACCAGGGTCACACGAGGACGAATGTTGAGAGAGAAATGACAACAACCAGGGTCACATGAGGACGAATGTTGAGAGAGAAATGACAACAACCAGGGTTATACGAGGACGAATGTCGAGAGCGAGATGACAGCAACCAGGGTTATACGAGGACGAATGTCGAGGAAGAGATGACAACAACCAGATTCACATGAGGACGAATGTCGAGGTAGACGAAACCTCCAGTAACCCGTTTGCTGGCCAAATCAATCGAATCAGAAAAAAGAACTGCAATTATAACTCAGGTTTTCTGCTTTTTAATCAGTAAATTTTTATCTGATAACAAAATTTGTGTAGAAGATTGAATATGATAAACAAATTGGATAGAAAAGAAGACATGTAACAGAGTATTGGTCGTTTTCTGATATCATTAGTAAAATGCTGAAAGTTTTGACATTGTCAGTGAGATCTATATCCATGTGTAGAGGAATCATACCGAACTGATAATTATCACAACAAAGAGGAATGATAATGACGTTCAGGGTGAGCACGTTATACTTCGTTAACTCGAACTCCGATCATTCGAAGACCTTGCTTAACTCGAAGTTAAAGCTCAGCTCGTCATTAAGGATTCTATGTAAAATATACTCGGTTCCTGCGAACATTCGGGATCGCTTCAGCCATATTTGTATTGACCGCGTTCATGTGACCTGGCGAGATCTCGCGAGACACAGGGTAATCCTCATGCTGGAAAGAGTTTCCAGTGATACTTTAATCACGTGATTAAAATTACAAATATGGCCGCGAAATGTTTGGAAATTCTGAGTTGGATTATAAAAGAGTGGACAGATCTGTTATGTGGGATGACATGTATGTCTGTATGATCAGATGGGGCCGCGGTGGCCGAGTGGTTAAGGTGTCCCGACACTTTAACACTAGCCCTCCACCTCTGGGTTGCGAGTTCGAAACCTACGTGGGACAGTTGCCAGGTACTGACCGTAGGCCAGTGGTTTTTCTCCGGGTACTCTGGCTTTCCTCCACCTCCAAAACCTGGCACGTCCTTAAATGGCCCTGGCTGTTAATAGGACGGTTAACAAAAACAAACCAAACCAAACTGTATGATCATGTATGTCGAAAAATTATCAACATTTCAATAGGTGTGTGTTGTCAATCCATAAGACATTAAAATAGTTGAAAACATTCCATGTTTGGACATAAATCATCTATGATGAATATATATAAGGTAGTCGGTAAGAAAAGTATTACAAAAAGTAATAACTATTGTAAAGGTATGTTCCCTAATGTAGCTATAGAAGGGACGTTTAACTGAAGTAATGTTGAAGATTTTCTCATTCCATTTTTCTAAATCTGTCATCCTGAAACTATTCAGTTATTTCCATAAAATTCGGTACGATGTTTTTGGATCTGTAAAATGTTTAAGTTTGATCTGGCGTATCTGGTATAAATATAAGACTGTAAATAGAAAATATTGTATAACTTTTCTGGAGCAAGGTAATTGCTACCTTTATATATCATTGTACCTCTCCTAAATTGATGAAAATCCGCTAATGACAACTATTTTAAAACGGAAAACATACCAACAGACGGAGTTTGATAGGAAACATCTTGCATCCCTGTTTTTGAGCTTTGTAAATTTTTGAATCAGATTTTGAGAGCATCAACTCCAAACTATTGAACAATATAAGAAGTGAGAAAATGCACAAACATTAAAACATTTGATTCTAGCACTTTAAGGAAGATAATTTTAAATTCTTCTCAACATTACGAAGTCTTTATATCTATTTTCGTCAACACAGTTGAAACATGGTCTTCCCAACTTAAGCATTGGGCCTCCTTTACACCCAGTAGTGTAGCAGATTGTATCTGGTCAACCAACATGTTATTTAAAGTGATATTCAACGCATAACCATTTCGACTTTGCGTTGATTTACTTGATATAATCATACAGTTTGTCTTGTCGCCGTTCATTAACAGTATCACACTGTAATTCTAAAGGAAATCTTTAACGAACGTTAATAATAACAGAGGTCCAAATATAGATCCCTGAGGAACTCCGTGAGTACAGTTTAATTTTTGTATCTAATCAACATGGTCTAGGCAATTGATTTTTCTCTAAAATCTAAAAAGACAACAACATTGAAGTTGCCTCTATCAGCTATCTGTGTCAATGAGTTGACAGTTCAGTAGAGCAGTTTCACAGGATGATCAAGTAAAAAGAACCCTAACTCAGCTGGACGGTTTCCGGAAGTTGCGATTATCTGAACGATTTCACAGAGACGTAAATAGGTCGGATTAGATTAAAGAGTAATTATCAGAAATCTATCCCATCGTTACGCATTTACTATTTTAGTACTAAACGTTGAGACTTTGATCTTTAACTTAAAGCATTCATGTTTAATCCCGACAAACAAGTGTGAAATGTTAAAATCATCGGCATTTCATCGATTATACAAACAACGATCCTCTTTATTTCTTCTGTTTGATTTATATTCGGTTGTGTCAGTTTTTGTTTCACATCAAAATAAAGATCTAATGTAGGTAAAACAGTACTCATTGACACATAAGTGTTACGGAAAACAGGTTTTTTTTAAATCAGGAAAACGCGTGGTCAAAATGGCGACTGCACAAGTAGATGGAAATGATACTGTATGGTAGTTGTGAATTAAGACATTTTAAAACACGGTACGGGTAGTTGTCGTGTATCTATAATCTATAACAGATATAATATTGCATTATTACAATATTACATTATTACAATATTATAATATCATATTAATGCATTATTACAATATAACATTATTACATTAGTGCAATATTACAATATTAATTTATTGCAATTTTACATTATTACAATATTAAATTATTACAATATATAATTACTACAATCTTAAAATTATACGTTATTATAATATAACGTTATTACAATACCCCGGTATTACATTGTTACATTATTACAATATTACCATATATCATTATTACATTTATACGTTATTACAATATTACGTTATTACAATACCCCGGTATTACATTGTTACATTATTATAATATTACCATATATCATAATTACATTTATACGTTATTACAATATTACGTTATTACAATACCCCGGTATTACATTGTTACATTATTATAATATTACCATATATCATTATTACATTTATACGTTATTACAATATTACGTTATTACAATACCCCGGTATTACATTGTTACATTATTATAATATTACCATATATCATTATTACATTTATACGTTATTACAATATTACGTTATTACAATACCCCAGTATTACATTGTTACATTATTACAATATTACCATATATCATAATTACATTTATACGTTATTACAATATTACGTTATTACAATACCCCGGTATTACATTATTACAATATTACCATATATCATTATTACATTTATACGTTATTACAATATTACGTTATTACAATACTCCGGTATTACATTGTCACATTATTACAATATTACCATATATCACTATTACAATTATACATTATTACAATATTACCATATATCATTATTACATTTATACGTTATTACAATATTACGTTATTACAATACCCCGGTATTACATTGTTACATAATTACAATATTACCATATGTCATTATTACAATGATACGTTATTACAATATTACGTTATTACATTATCACATAAATAACTATTTTTCCATTGTTTGTATGTAGAATGCGGCTTTCTGATTGGTTGAGATTTATTTTTTCATACCACTATGAAAAAAATCCGAGAATGGCGTAAAAAATGTGACGTCACAATTCGACAATTGACGTTGCATATTGATTTGAGAAAAAGAATCCCATATAAAACCAGTAAAATTGTACATAAAACATGTTTTAAATTAGAAAATTGTTTTCAAAAATTAATTATTAGCGTTGATGTCATTTTTTTTGGTTTAATAGGGGTATGAAAAACATTTTGTTTGCAAACTTCTGTAAGAAACTGATGAAACTCCGATGAAACTAAAAAAAATGACATCAATGCTTAATTACATCATTACATTTTCGTTCGAGGTTTTAAGTGTACATTGTAAGTGAATAAAACCTTAGGAGGGAATTACAGACCAGTCATCCTAACGTCAATAGTTTGTAAAACAATGGAAAGGTTCGTCAGAGACCATATTATTAGACACATGTCCAACAATAATCTATTTACGAACGAACAGTATGGATTGATGGCCAAATAGATCAACGTCCCTGCAACCAATCCGTGTTCTGAATGAATGGACAGATGCTCTCGACAAAGGAGGCAATGTAGATTGTGTTGATGTGGACTATCAAAAGGCCTTTGATACAGTATCACATAAAACGCTGATAAACAAACTAAAGGCATATGTAATAGGATCCTGACAATAACCTGGTCGAGCACAACAAGTGACAGTTCACGGAGAAACCTCACAATGTGCAGGTGTTCCACAGGGGTCGGTAATTGGCCCTTTGTTATTTGTGATTTTCATAAATGACCTGCCTCACTTGATATCTTCAACTATCTGGCTGTTTGCAGACGACAACAATATCTATAATTAACACCGATGATGACCATGGTATACTGCAAGGGATATACAAACGATGGAGTCGTCATGGTTATTGGAATTCCACCCAGGGAAATGTAAGCACGTGCATGTTGGAAATACTCGGACTTTAAAAGATATGCACTTGGAGACGAATTTCTGGAATTAGCACTTGAAAAAGGAAAAGAGTACTCTAATATATATATAGATAAGGCTCTCAACTTTTACAAGCAGAGAAAGTCATAAAAGCTCGCTCAATGTTCGCCATCATAAGGAGGATTTAAAACACCTGGGACCAGACACTTTCGTACCTTTATACAAATCACCAGTAAGAACCAATTTGATTATGTAAGCTCTGTCTGGTCACCGTATAAAGTTAAACATGTGGAGCAAATAGAAAACGTTCAGCGTAGAGCCATGAAACAACTTCCGGTATGAACACATGCCGTACTCCGAAAAAAAATGAAAAAGCTAAAACTACCAACCCTAAGCTATAGAAGGGTTGTATAATGTAAAATATTAATGTAAAAACTTTATATATTTGTATTTTACCCTTGTGTCCTTCAATGTATGTAAATCCTTTGTGTGAGAATTCTCAATAACATTACTCCCAATGCACTTACTGGGGAAAAGACTCCGGGTATAACATTCTTCTAATCTCTTGTTCAAAGAGAAATTTTGATTGACATATGAACGCTGCACCGTACCACAGACACTGTGTAAAATGGATTACGTTTGCGTTGTTAAGAATTCGGAACAAATATGTTCTTAAATTATATCGGGATTTCTATATTGGGCACAATTTTAACTGTTTAGGTATTTGTTGGCCAGATATTGGCTGCCGATAAAAAAATCTGCCGGGCCCCAATTTCATTTGAGTTGAAGTCACTTTAAGTTGCAACCAACATATTGACATAACAGTTAAATTGTCATAAATAACCTGACAGTAACCAACCATGATATGACCTACACATTATCGTCACAAAACTACAAAACAAGCAGGGCAGTGGTCGCTTAGTCCATTTTAGATACATTTAATGGTCGCATAAGTTTCAGATTCTACATTGGAAGTCACGCCACCGTGACGTTGACCATTTATACTCTGCCTGAACGTCCTAATGTCATGTTTCTTATATGAAAGTCACGCAACCGTGGCGTTGACCATCCCATGTCTCATAGGAAAGTCACGCAACCGTGACGTTAACCATCTGTACTCTGTCTGAACGTTCTAATGTTATTTCTCTTATAGGAAAGTCACGCAACCGTGACGTTGACCATCTATAATCTGTCTGAACGTCCTAATGTCATGTCTCTTATAGGAAAGTCACGCAACCGTGACGTTGACCATCTATACTCTGTCTGAACGTCCTAATGTTATTTCTCTTATAGGAAAGTCACGCCACCGTGACGTTAACCATCTATACTCTGTCTGAACGTCCTAATGTCATGTCTCTTATAGGAAAGTCACGCAACCGTGACGTTGATCATCTATACTCTGTCTGAACGTCCTAATGTCATGTTTCTTATAGGAAAGTCTCGCAACCATGACGTTGACCATCTATACTCTGTCTGAACGTCCTAATGTCATGTATGTTATAGGAAAGTCACGCAACCGTGACGTTGACCATCGATACTCTGTCTGAACGTCCTAATGTCATGTCTGTTATAGGAAAGTCATGCCACCGTGACGTTGACCATCTATACTCTGTCTGAACGTCCTAATGTCATGTCTCTGATAGGAAAGTCTCGCAACCATGACGTTGACCATCTATACTCTGTCTGAACGTCCTAATGTCATGTCTGTTATAGGAAAGTCACGCAACCGTGACGTTGACCATCTATACTCTGTCTGAACGTCCTAATGTCATTTCTTTTATAGGAAAGTCATGCCACCGTGGCGTTGACCATCTGTAATCTGTCTGAACGTCCTAATGTCATGTCTGTTATAGCAAAATCACGCAACCGTGACGTTGACCATCTATACTCTGTCTGAACGTCCTAATGTCATGTCTCCTAGTAAATTGGAAGCAACGCCACCGTCAAATGAGAAAGGGTTCGATCTAATCATGGGATGACTGAATGTTCACAGGTTTCTGTGTTGAAGGAACTCTAATTCCCAAAGTATCTTTCTCATCACGCTAGCCCTTCGGTTTGAGTCGTTAAGTTATCCACGTCATCCATTTAAGTGTTCCTATTTTGAAATTACTAGCTAGCGGGTGGTAGTCTTAGTAATCAGGATTGATGGTTACACCGTTTCTTGCCATATCGATCTGTGTACGTCAGTGTGCTGTAAGAAAGAGTGGAAGGTTTGGGTGACGGAGCGGTTTCCTTGGGTGCGGCAGTAGGACCGGGGCCCAGGTGTGTGACGGAGCGGTTTCTTTGGGTGCGGCAGTAGGACCGGGACCCAGGGGTGTGACGGAGCGGTTTCCTTGGGGGCGGCAGTAGGACCGGGACCCGGGGGTGTGACGGAGCGGTTTCCTTGGGTGCGGCAGTAGGACCGGGACCCAGGGGTGTGGCGGAGACTTCTGTGGGCCGGGGTGGAGAGGTCTGGGGATTAAGTAGCTGTAGAATCCAGACATTTAGTCAGTTCGGATATATCTGATATAGAAAAATTGTATATATGTTCCCTGGGAGTTTAACCGACATGACCGTACACAGAGTCGCCTACTTGATTGATGTTCATAATTGTCTGCCACAAGTCAACTTACTAGAGGATTATTGATTTTACTAAATATTCAAATGACGTATTACATCATGATTTGTCAACTAATAATGATGTAATGGTGTATTGAATTGTGAAGATATTACGTAACACCCTTCAAAATCACTATAGCACGTGAGCACTGTGTCCGGTTCTCCGATTTATAGAACATTGTTGTAATATATAGCAACAATACATTTATTTTCCAACACAATACCGTAATATTCGTCGTTTTGTAGCACAGGAACGAAATAACAAAACAATTATTTCCCTATAACCGTCCAATATGTTGCCTGTATCCGTCAAACATGTTTCATATAACCGTCCAATAAATTACCTGTAGCCGACCAATAAGTTACCTGTAGTCGACCAATAAGTTACCTGTAGCCGACCAATAAGTTACCTGTAGCTTTCCAATAAGTTACCTGTAGCTTTCCAATAAGTAACCCGTAGTCGTCCAATAAGTTACCTGTAGCCGACCAATAAGTTACCTGTATACTTCCAATAAGTTACCTGTAGCCGAACAATAAGTTACCTGTAGTCGTCCAATAAGTTACCTGTAGCCGTCCAATAAGTTACCTGTAGTCGTCCAATAAGTTACCTGTAGTCGTCCAATAAGTTACCTGTATACTTCCAATAAGTTACCTGTAGTCGTCCAATAAGTTACCTGTAGTCGTCCAATAAGTTACCTGTAGTCGTCCAATAAGTTACCTGTAGCCGTCCAATAAGTTACCTGTATACTTCCAATAAGTTACCTGTAGCCGAACAATAAGTTACCTGTAGTCGTCCAATAAGTTACCTGTAGCCGTCCAATAAGTTACCTGTAGCCGACCAATAAGTTACCTGTAGCTTTCCAATAAGTTACCTGTAGCTTTCCAATAAGTAACCCGTAGTCGTCCAATAAGTTACCTGTAGCCGTCCAATAAGTTACCTGTAGTCGACCAATAAGTTACCTGTATACTTCCAATAAGTTACCTGTAGTCGACCAATAAGTTACCTGTATACTTCCAATAAGTTACCTGTAGCCGAACAATAAGTTACCTGTAGCTTTCCAATAAGTTACCTGTAGCTTTCCAATAAGTAACCCGTAGTCGTCCAATAAGTTACCTGTAGCCGACCAATAAGTTACCTGTATACTTCCAATAAGTTACCTGTAGCCGAACAATAAGTTACCTGTAGTCGTCCAATAAGTTACCTGTAGCCGTCCAATAAGTTACCTGTAGTCGTCCAATAAGTTACCTGTATACTTCCAATAAGTAACCCGTAGTCGTCCAATAAGTTACCTGTAGCCGACCAATAAGTTACCTGTATACTTCCAATAAGTTACCTGTAGCCGAACAATAAGTTACCTGTAGTCGTCCAATAAGTTACCTGTAGTCGAACAATAAGTTACCTGTAGTCGTCCAATAAGTTACCTGTAGTCGTCCAATAAGTTACCTGTAGCCGTCCAATAAGTTACCTGTAGTCGTCCAATAAGTTACCTGTAGTCGTCCAATAAGTTACCTGTATACTTCCAATAAGTTACCTGTAGCCGAACAATAAGTTACCTGTAGTCGTCCAATAAGTTACCTGTAGCCGTCCAATAAGTTACCTGTATACTTCCAATAAGTTACCTGTAGCCGAACAATAAGTTACCTGTAGTCGTCCAATAAGTTACCTGTAGTCGTCAAATAAGTTACCTGTATACTTCCAATAAGTAACCCGTAGTCGTCCAATAAGTTACCTGTAGCCGACCAATAAGTTACCTGTATACTTCCAATAAGTTACCTGTAGCCGAACAATAAGTTACATGTAGTCGTCCAATAAGTTACCTGTAGTCGTCCAATAAGTTACCTGTATACTTCCAATAAGTTACCTGTAGTCGTCCAATAAGTTACCTGTAGTCGTCCAATAAGTTACCTGTAGCCGACCGATAAGTTACCTGTAGCTTTCCAATAAGTTACCTGTATCCGTCCAATAAGTTACCTGTATACTTCCAATAAGTTACCTGTAGCCGAACAATAAGTTACCTGTAGTCGTCCAATAAGTTACCTGTAGCCGTCCAATAAGTTATCTGTAGTCGTCCAATAAGCTACCTGTGTCAGTCCAGTAAGTTACCTGTAACCGACCAATAAGTTACCTGTAGCCGAACAATAAGTTACCTGTAGCCGACCAATAAGTTACCTGTAGTCGTCCAATAAGTTACCTGTAGCCGTCCAATAAGTTACCTGTAGTCGTCCAATAAGTTACCTGTAGTCGTCCAATAAGTTACCTGTATACTTCCAATAAGTTACCTGTAGCCGAACAATAAGTTACCTGTAGTCGTCCAATAAGTTACCTGTAGCCGTCCAATAAGTTACCTGTATACTTCCAATAAGTTACCTGTAGCCGAACAATAAGTTACCTGTAGTCGTCCAATAAGTTACCTGTAGTCGTCCAATAAGTTACCTGTATACTTCCAATAAGTAACCCGTAGTCGTCCAATAAGTTACCTGTAGCCGACCAATAAGTTACCTGTATACTTCCAATAAGTTACCTGTAGCCGAACAATAAGTTACATGTAGTCGTCCAATAAGTTACCTGTAGTCGTCCAATAAGTTACCTGTATACTTCCAATAAGTTACCTGTAGTCGTCCAATAAGTTACCTGTAGTCGTCCAATAAGTTACCTGTAGCCGACCGATAAGTTACCTGTAGCTTTCCAATAAGTTACCTGTATCCGTCCAATAAGTTACCTGTATACTTCCAATAAGTTACCTGTAGCCGAACAATAAGTTACCTGTAGTCGTCCAATAAGTTACCTGTAGCCGTCCAATAAGTTATCTGTAGTCGTCCAATAAGCTACCTGTGTCAGTCCAGTAAGTTACCTGTAACCGACCAATAAGTTACCTGTAGCCGAACAATAAGTTACCTGTAGCCGACCAATAAGTTACCTGTAGCCGTCCAATAAGTTACCTGTATCCGTCCAATAAGTTACCTGTATACTTCCAATAAGTTACCTGTAGCCGAACAATAAGTTACCTGTAGTCGTCCAATAAGTTACCTGTAGCCGTCCAATAAGTTATCTGTAGTCGTCCAATAAGCTACCTGTGTCAGTCCAGTAAGTTACCTGTAACCGACCAATAAGTTACCTGTAGCCGAACAATAAGTTACCTGTAGCCGACCAATAAGTTACCTGTAGTCGTCCAATAAGTTACCTGTAGCCGTCCAATAAGTTACCTGTAGTCGTCCAATAAGTTACCTGTAGTCGTCCAATAAGTTACCTGTATACTTCCAATAAGTTACCTGTAGCCGAACAATAAGTTACCTGTAGTCGTCCAATAAGTTACCTGTAGCCGTCCAATAAGTTACCTGTATACTTCCAATAAGTTACCTGTAGCCGAACAATAAGTTACCTGTAGTCGTCCAATAAGTTACCTGTAGTCGTCCAATAAGTTACCTGTATACTTCCAATAAGTAACCCGTAGTCGTCCAATAAGTTACCTGTAGCCGACCAATAAGTTACCTGTATACTTCCAATAAGTTACCTGTAGCCGAACAATAAGTTACATGTAGTCGTCCAATAAGTTACCTGTAGTCGTCCAATAAGTTACCTGTATACTTCCAATAAGTTACCTGTAGTCGTCCAATAAGTTACTTGTAGTCGTCCAATAAGTTACCTGTAGCCGACCGATAAGTTACCTGTAGCTTTCCAATAAGTTACCTGTATCCGTCCAATAAGTTACCTGTATACTTCCAATAAGTTACCTGTAGCCGAACAATAAGTTACCTGTAGTCGTCCAATAAGTTACCTGTAGCCGTCCAATAAGTTATCTGTAGTCGTCCAATAAGCTACCTGTGTCAGTCCAGTAAGTTACCTGTAACCGACCAATAAGTTACCTGTAGCCGAACAATAAGTTACCTGTAGCCGACCAATAAGTTACCTGTAGCCGTCCAATAAGTTTCCTGTAGCCGTCCAATAAGTTATCTGTAGCCGTCCATTGATTTACTCGTATCCTCCCAATAAGCTTGCTGTAGTCGTCCAATAAGTTACCTATAGCCGTCCAATAAGTTACATGTGTCAGGGTGTCAGGGCCAGAGGAAACTCGGACTACCTGTAGCTGACCAATGCATTACCTTTATCTGTTCAATAAATTACCGATAACTGTCCAACATACCTTTGGTTGTCAAATAAGTAACCAGTAATTGTCCAATAATTTACCTGTGTACGTCCAATAAGCTACCTGTATCATTATGTCAGTCCTAGGAACGCTCATTATGAATCAGGATAACGACCAGTACGATTATACCCCGGCTTCTCATCAGCGGTCTTCTGTTTCCAAGAGACGATGCTGAAAGATGTTATTATCCTGCGAAATTTAACATGAACAATAATATACCACCTACGGCAGATCACGAGCGAGCAACCGGGTGGCTCAGAAGTAGTTACGGCAGCTCACGAGCGAGCAACGGGTGGCTCAGAATTGGTCATCAATAAATACAAGCTGTAGCGGTCTACATGTACGTTACTCGTCACAGACATATTCCATTTTTGTTCTATATACCTTCCACCTAAATCGACTCTTTGAATAATCCAATGTTTTGGTTTGGTTTATTTTGTTTAACGTCCTACTAACAGCCAGGGTCATTTAAGGACGTGCCAAGTTTTGGAGGTGGAGGAATGCCGGGGCTACCCGGAGAAAAACAACCGGCCTACGGTCAGTACCTGACTATCGTGTAGCGTTCATGTCAGAAAATTGATTCAGCGTTCGAATGACCATTTTGAAAATGGAAATTTCACTTTAGTGGGTTATTAGTGTAGGTGACAGTCCGTGTGTACTAATATAATAAAAGTATAAACATTTTGTTGCAGTTCACTTTACAATATTTAATTTATGCAAAACAGATTTTCCCCTATGATCATTTTTCTTTTGAAAATTACACAGCATTATTGTCAATCTTAATTACTTTGCACAAAACTCCTACTTAGTATTTATAGGCAATCTATTTTATACTGTTTGAAGATTTGAAGATGCTTTTAGCACATAATAATGAATGAACTGCAATAGGAAGCTGTATTTTTGACCTTCATAAAATTTCGCTTAATGTACGTAAAAAAAGCATGTTCTTACTCAAAATTGATCACATCCTTATCTTCTGTTCCTAATGTATTCAAAATTGTGACTTCTTGCTTTGCGCATTTGATATCTAAAATGAAATTGTTATTATTAGCATACTCATGTTTAGTTTCTCTAAAAAAAAACAAAAAACCAAAAAACCAAAAAAAACAAAAAAACAAAAAAACAATACAAAAAACTGGCTGTTAATAGGAGCTATCGTATTTTCTTCTCAGGCCATTTTGAAACCCGACCTTTCATCCCGAGTTAATTGTCCGAAAGTAATTTGTAATTTTAATGTACGAGTGGGCTCATTTTTTCTGAGTTAACGAAACAGAAGATGGGTGGCCCGCAAGGATGCCTTCTGTCTGTCACATTGTTCGATTTAAAATCAACAGTATAGTAAACTTTGGGACCATTTACGGGGGATCAATATTTGTACACGATTTCGTTATTTGCTACAGATCCAGCTAAATACATGCAATCGAACGACATGTACAGCAGTGCTTAAATAAACTTCAGATATGGGCAGATAAAAACGGTTTCAGATTTTCAAAATTTTTAACCATTTGCATGCATTTCTGTCAAAAGCAGAACAAATATCACGACTCCCCCATGAATCTGTATGGTAGTTGATATATGTCGTTGAACAAACAAAATTTCTTTGACTGATGTTTGATTCCTTCCAAACTAACATTCCTCTGGGAAAAAAAACCCACACCATCTAAAGGGGCATTCCTTCGTTAAGACATCAGAAACGTGACGTTTCGTACGCAATTACCGTCTGTCTCTGCGGTAATTAGTGATACTTCGGGTCGAATTGAGAAGTTCTATGATATAATACTTGAAGCACTGTGGATTCCCTTGAGAGCAAAACTGTCGTATTAATTTATAAAGATAATAATTTTTACTACTTGGGGAAATACACATTTCCCATTAAGTTTCATTTTGGTGATACGTTCCTTTAAAAGATAAATGTTCAATTGCACTTGACATTTTCTTCGAATTCTGTCCCATACAGATTCCTCGGCTGTCATATTGCGTAGTTACATTCGATGAGTTCCGAGTGGTCAACTGCTCACAGATGTACGCCAAACCGTGAGGTTATGTATCTTATCTTGCATTATGACGTCATATAACATGACCAAGAGCTATATGTAAATCTCAATTTTCCCCATTGTCGTTTGTAAGCAGTGTTCTGATATGTCAAATCAGAAAAAAGTGAAAAATATCAGAAATGTGATATTTACCTAGTGAAAAACATCACTTTTGCGGAATGAATGTGTAATAAATGCATATATGTATTCTAATTACGTCATTACGCTTCATAAATTACAATGGGGCCATTGTGTGGGGAATTTCAAATCAGTCAGAATAGAAATTATTCATTAAATCTGATTCAGTAGCTGCATATTGAAATCTATGCGTGATAACTTCATATCATGATACTTTCATAGTCTATCAATAGTCGATACAGATTCACCTACATTGTCAACATTGCCTTTTACACCAGGCATAAATAAACCATAACTCGTTTAAATGTATCCACGATGCATTTATGCTCGGTTACCATAAGCAAAGTACCTGATTAGAGCATTTTTGTAAAACTTAATAAAACAATCAATAGTTTTCCGGCTAGTTTGTAAATAAGATACATAAGTTTACTTCTAGGAACAAATATTCTGATTGCAATTCGACAAATATAGTCCCTGCCAACTGTATATGGACCGGTCCGTTCTGTTGTTAGAAACTATCGTTCATTGAACATTGCATTATACATGAAACATGGATGTCTTTTTTGTGTAGGCATTCAAACATCAACCATACTGAATGACACATTCCCGGACAATCATACTGAATGACACATTCCCGGACTACTATACTGAATGACACATTCCCTGACAACCATACTGAATGACACTTTCCCTGACAACCATACTGAATGACACATTCCCTACCAACAATACTGAATGACACATTCCCGGACAACCATACTGAATGACACATTCCCTGACAACTATACTGAACGACACATTCCCGGACAACCATACTGAATGACACATTCCCGGACAACCATACTGAATGACACATTCTCGGACAACCATACTGAATGACACATTCCCGGACAACCATACTGAATGACTCATTTCCGGACCACCATACTGAATGACACATTCCCGGACAACCATACTGAATGACACATTCCCGGACAACCATACTGAATGACACATTCCCGGACAACCATACTGAATGACACATTCCCGGACAACCATACTGAATGACACATTCCCGGACAATCATACTGAATGACACATTCCCGGACAACTAGACTGAATGACACATTCCTGAACAACCATACTGAATGACACATCCCCGGACAACCATACTGAATGACACATTCCCGGACAACTAGACTGAATGACACATTCCTGAACAACCATACTGAATGACACATCCCCGGACAACCATACTGAATGACACATTCCCGGACAACTAGACTGAATGACACATTCCTGAACAACCATACTGAATGACACATCCCCGGACAATCATACTGAATGACACATTCCCGGACAACTATACTGAATGACACATTCCCGGACAACCATACTGAATGACACATTCCCGGACAACCATACTGAATGACACATTCCCGGACAACCATACTGAATGACACATTCCCGGACAACCATACTGAATGACACATTCCCGGACAACCATACTGAATGACACATTCCCGGACAACCATACAGAATGACACATTCCCGGACAACCATACTGAATGACACATTTCTGGACAACCATACTGAATGACACGTTCCAGGCCAACCATACTGAATGACACATTCCCGACCAACCATACTGAATGACACATTCCCGACCAACCATACTGAATGACAAATTCCCGGACAACCATACTGAATGACACATTCCCGGACAACCATACTGAATGACACATTCCTGGACAACCATACTGAATGACACATTCCCGGACAACCATACTGAATGACACATTCCCGGACAACCATACTGAATGACACATTCCCGGACAACCATACTGAATGACATATTCCCGGACAACCATACTGAATAACACATTCCCGGACAACCATACTGAATAACACATTCCCGAACAACCATACTGAATGACATATTCCTGGACAACCATACTGAATGACACATTCCCGGACAACCATACTGAATGACACATTCCTGGACAACCATACTGAATGACACATTCCCGGACAACCATACTGAATGACACATTTTCGGACAACCATACTGAATGACACATTCCCGCCAACCATACTGAATGACATGTTCCCGGACAATCATACTGAATAACACATTCCCGGACAACCATACTGAATGATACGATCCCGGACAATCATACTGAACGACACATTCCCGGACAACCATACCGAATGACACATTCCTGGAGAACCATACTGAATGACACATTCCCGGACAACCATACTGAATGGCACATTCCTGGACAATCATACTGAATGACACATTCCCGGACAACCATACTGAATGGCACATTCCTGTACAATCATACTGAATGACACATTCCCGGACAACCATACTGAATGACACATTCCCGGACAATCATACCGAATGACATATTCAAGGACAACCATACTGAATGACACATTCCCGGACAACCATACTGAATGATACATTCCCGACCAACCATACGGAATGACACATTCCCGGCCAACCACACTGAATGACACATTCCCGACCAACCATACGGAATGACACATTCCCGGACAACCATACTGAATGACACATTCCCGGACAACCATACTGAATGATACATTCCCGACCAACCATACCGAATGACACATTCCCGGACAACCATACTGAATGACACATTCCCGACCAACCATACTGAATGACACATTCCCGGGCAACCATACTGAATGACACATTCCCTGACCATACTGAATGACACATTCCCGGACAACCATACTAAATGACACATTCCCGACCAACCATACTGAATGACACATTCCTGGACAACCATACTGAATGACACATTCCCGGACAACCATACTGAATGACATATTCCCGGACAACCATACTGAATGAAACCTTCCCGGACAACCATACTGTATGACACATTCCCGGACAACCATACTGAATGACACATTCCCGGACAACCATACTGAATGACACATTCCCGACCAACCATACTGAATGACACATTCTCGGACAACCATACTGAATGACACATTCCCGACCAACCATATTGAATGACACATTCCCGGACAACCTTACGGAATGACACATTCCCGGACAACCATGCTGAGTGACACATTCCCGGACAACCATACTGAATGACACATTCCTGGACAACCATACTGAATGACACATTCCCGCACAACCATACTGTATGACACATTCCCGGACAACCATACTGAATGACTCATTCCCGGACAACCACACTGAATGACTCATTCCCGCACAACCATACTGAATGACACATACCCGGACAACCATACTGAATGACACATTCCCGGACAACCATACTGAATGACACATTCCCAGACAACCATACTGAATGACACATTCCCGGACAACCATACTGAATGACACATACCCGGACAACCATACTGAATGATACATTCCCGGCCAACCATACTGAATGACACATTCCCGGACAACCATACTGAATGACACATTCCCGGACAACCATACTGAATGATACATTCCCGGCCAACCATACTGAATGACACATTCCCGGACAACCATACTGAATGACACATTCCCTGACAACCATACTGAATGACACATTCCCGGACAACCATACTGAATGACACATTCCCGGCCAACCATACTGAATGACACATTCCCGACCAACCATACTGAATGACACATTCCCGACCAACCATACTGAATGACACATTCCCGGACAACCATACTGAATGACACATTCCTTGACAACCATACTGAATGACACATTCCCTGACAACCATACTGAATAACACATTCCCGGACAACCTTACTGAATGACACATTCCCGGACAACCATACTGAATTACACATTCCCGGCCAACCATACTGAATGACACATTCCCGGACAACCATACTGAATGACACATTCCCTGACAACCATACTGAATAACACATTCCCGGACAACCTTACTGAATGACACATTCCCGGACAATCATACTGAATGACACATTCCTGGACAACCATACTGAATGACACATTCCCGGACAACCATACTGAATGACACATTTTCGGACAACCATACTGAATGACACATTCCCGGACAATCATACCGAATGACAAATTCCCGGACAACCATACTGAATGACACATTCCCGGACAACCATACTGAATGATACATTCCCGACCAACCATACGGAATGACACATTCCCGGCCAACCATACTGTATGACACATTCCCGACCAACCATACTGAATGACACATTCCCGGACAACCATACTGTATGACACATTCCCGACCAACCATACTGAATGACACATTCCCGGACAACCATACTGAATGATACATTCCCGACCAACCATACTGAATAACACATTCCCGGACAACCATACTGAATGACACATTCCCGGACAACCATACTGAATGACACATTCCCGGCCAACCATACTGAATGACACATTCCCGGACAACCATACTGAATGACACATTGCCGGATAACCATACTGAATGACACATTCCCGGACAACCATACTGAATGACACATTCCCGGACAATCATACTGAATGACACATTCTTGACCAACCATACTGAATGACATATTCCCGGACAACCATACTGAATAACACATTCCCGGACAACCATACTGAATAACACATTCCCGAACAACCATACTGAATGACATATTCCTGGACAACCATACTGAATGACACATTCCCGGACAACCATACTGAATGACACATTCCTGGACAACCATACTGAATGACACATTCCCAGACAACCATACTGAATGACACATTTTCGGACAACCATACTGAATGACACATCCCCGGACAACCATACTGAATGACACATTCCCGGACAACCTTACGGAATGAGACATTTTCGGACAACCATACTGATTGACACATTCCCGGACAACCATACTGAATGACACATTCCCGCCAACCATACTGAATGATATGTTCCCGGACAATCATACTGAATAACACGATCCCGGACAATCATACTGAACGACACATTCCCGGACAACCATACCGAATGACACATTCCTGGACAACCATACTGAATGACACATTCCCGGACAACCATACTGAACGGCACATTCCTGGACAATCATACTGAATGACACATTCCCGGACAACCATACTGAATGGCACATTCCTGTACAATCATACTGAATGACACATTCCCGGACAACCATACTGAATGACACATTCCCGGACAATCATACCGAATGACATATTCCCGGACAACCATACTGAATGACACATTCCCGGACAACCATACTGAATGATACATTCCCGACCAACCATACGGAATGACACATTCCCGGCCAACCATACTGAATGACACATTCCCGACCAACCATACGGAATGACACATTCCCGGACAACCATACTGAATGACACATTCCCGGACAACCATACTGAATGATACATTCCCGACCAACCATACCGAATGACACATTCCCGGACAACCATACTGAATGACACATTCCCGGACAATCATACTGAATGACACATTCCCGACCAACCATACTGAATGACATAATCCCGGACAACCATACTGAATAACACATTCCCGGACAACCATACTGAATGACACATTCCTGGACAACCATACTGAATGACACATTCCCGGACAACCATACTGAATGACACATTTTCGGACAACCATACTGAATGACACATTCCCGGACAACCTTACGGAATGACACATTTTCGGACAACCATACTGAGTGACACATTCCCGGACAACCATACTGAATGACACATTCCCGCCAACCATACTGAATGACATGTTCCCGGACAATCATACTGAATAACACATTCCCGGACAACCATACTGAATGACACGATCCCGAACAACCATACAGAATGACACATTCCCGGCCAACCATACTGAATGACACATTCCCGGCCAACCATACTGAATGACACATTCCCGGACAACCAAACTGAACGACACATTCCCGGACAACCATACTGAATGACACATTCCTTGACAACAATACTGAATGACATTTTCCCGCCAACCATACTGAATGACACATTCCCGGACAACAATACTGAATAACACATTCCCGGACAACCAAACTGAACGACACATTCCCGGACAACCATACTGAATGACACGATCCCGGACAATCATACTGAACGACACATTCCCGGACAACCATACCGAATGACACATTCCTGGACAACCATACTGAATGACACATTCCCGGACAACCATACTGAATGGCACATTCCTGGACAATCAAACTGAATGACACATTCCCGGACAACCATACTGAATTGCACATTCCTGTACAATCATACTGAATGACACATTCCCGGACAATCATACTGAATGACACATTCCCGGACAATCATACCGAATGACAAATTCCCGGACAACCATACTGAATGACACATTCCCGGACAACCATACTGAATGATACATTCCCGACCAACCATACGGAATGACACATTCCCGGCCAACCATACTGTATGACACATTCCCGACCAACCATACTGAATGACACATTCCCGGACAACCATACTGTATGACACATTCCCGACCAACCATACTGAATGACACATTCCCGGACAACCATACTGAATGATACATTCCCGACCAACCATACTGAATGACAAATTCCCGGACAATCATACTGAATGACACATTCCCGGACAACGATACTGAATAACACATTCCCGGACAACCATACTGAATGACACATTCCCGGACAACCATACTGAATGACACATTCCCGGCCAACCATACTGAATGACACATTCCCGGACAACCATACTGAATGACACATTGCCGGATAACCATACTGAATGACACATTCCCGGACAACCATACTGAATGACACATTCCCGGACAATCATACTGAATGACACATTCTTGACCAACCATACTGAATGACATATTCCCGGACAACCATACTGAATAACACATTCCCGGACAACCATACTGAATAACACATTCCCGAACAACCATACTGAATGACATATTCCTGGACAACCATACTGAATGACACATTCCCGGACAACCATACTGAATGACACATTCCTGGACAACCATACTGAATGACACATTCCCGGACAACCATACTGAATGACACATTTTCGGACAACCATACTGAATGACACATCCCCGGACAACCATACTGAATGACACATTCCCGGACAACCTTACGGAATGAGACATTTTCGGACAACCATACTGAGTGACACATTCCCGGACAACCATACTGAATGACACATTCCCGCCAACCATACTGAATGATATGTTCCCGGACAATCATACTGAATAACACATTCCCGGACAACCATACTGAATGACACGATCCCGGACAATCATACTGAACGACACATTCCCGGACAACCATACCGAATGACACATTCCTGGACAACCATACTGAATGACACATTCCCGGACAACCATACTGAATGGCACATTCCTGGACAATCATACTGAATGACACATTCCCGGACAACCATACTGAATGGCACATTCCTGTACAATCATACTGAATGACACATTCCCGGACAACCATACTGAATGACACATTCCCGGACAATCATACCGAATGACACATTCCCGGACAACCATACTGAATGACACATTCCCGGACAATCATACTGAATGACACATTCCCGACCAACCATACTGAATGACACATTCCCGGACAACCATACTGAATAACACATTCCCGGACAACCATACTGAATGACATATTCCTGGACAACCATACTGAATGACACATTCCCGGACAACCATACTGAATGACACATTCCTGGACAACCATACTGAATGACACATTCCCGGACAACCATACTGAATGACACATTTTCGGACAACCATACTGAGTGACACATTCCCGGACAACCATACTGAATGACACATTCCCGCCAACCATACTGAATGACATGTTCCCGGACAATCATACTGAATAACACATTCCCGGACAACCATACTGAATGACACGATCCCGAACAACCATACAGAATGACACATTCCCGGCCAACCATACTGAATGACACATTCCCGGCCAACCATACTGAATGACACATTCCCGGACAACCAAACTGAACGACACATTCCCGGACAACCATACTGAATGACACATTCCTTGACAACAATACTGAATGACACTTTCCCGCCAACCATACTGAATGACACATTCCCGGACAACAATACTGAATAACACATTCCCGGACAACCAAACTGAACGACACATTCGCGGACAACCATACTGAATGACACGATCCCGGACAATCATACTGAACGACACATTCCCGGACAACCATACCGAATGACACATTCCTGGACAACCATACTGAATGACACATTCCCGGACAACCATACTGAATGGCACATTCCTGGGCAATCATACTGAATGACACATTCCCGGACAACCATACTGAATGGCACATTCCTGGACAATCATACTGAATGACACATTCCCGGACAACCATACTGAATGACACATTCCCGGACAATCATACCGAATGACATATTCCCGGACAACCATACTGAATGACACATTCCCGGACAACCATACTGAATGATACATTCCCGACCAACCATACGGAATGACACATTCCCGGCCAACCATACTGTATGACACATTCCCGACCAACCATACTGAATGACACATTCCCGGACAACCATACTGAATGATACATTCCCGACCAACCATACCGAATGACACATTCCCGGACAACCATACTGAATGACACATTCCCGACCAACCATACTGAATGACACATTCCCGGACAACCATACTGAATGACACATTCCTGGACAACCATACTGAATGACACATTCCCGGACAACCATACTGAATGACATATTCCCGGACAACCATACTGAATGAAACCTTCCCGGACAACCATACAGAATGACACATTTTCGGACAACCATACTGAATGACACATCCCCGGACAACCATACTGAATGACACATTCCCGGACAACCATACTGAATGACACATTCCCGGACAACCATACTGAATGACACATTCCCTACCAACCATACTGAATGACACATTCCCGGACAACCATACTGAATGACACATTCCCGGACAATCATACTGAATGACACATTCCCGGACAACCATACTGAATGACACGATCCCGGACAACCATACTGAATGACACATTCCTGGATAACCATACTGAATGACACATTCCTGGATAACCATACTGAATGACACGATCCCGGACAACCATACTGAATGATACATTCCTGGACAACCATACTGAATGACACGATCCCGGACAACCATACTGAATGACACATTCTCTGACAACCATACTGAATGACACATTCCTGGATAACCATACTGAATGACACATTCCAGACCAACCATACTGAATGACACATTCCCGGACAACCATACTAAATGACACATTCCCGGACAATCATACTGAATGACACATTCCTAGACAACCATACTGAATGACACATTCCAGACCAACCATACTGAATGACACATTCCCGGACAACCATACTGAATGACACATTCCCGGACAACCATACTGAATGACACATTCCCGGACAACCATACTAAATGACACATTCCCGGACAACCATACTGAATGACACATTCCCGGACAACAATACTGAATGACACGATCCCGGACAACCATACTGAATGACACGATCCTGGACAACCATACTGAATGACACATTCCCGGACAACCATACTGAATGACACATTCCTGAACACCGATTCTGAATGGCAGTTTTCCACAATGTCATTTCAAGATATAATCCGAATATTATTATCATTTTGTACGGTGAATGAACGTTTTTCTTCAATAAATAAAATCACATTTCTCGAAATTAATCAATCTCAATATCTGTATGTAATGGCCATTTCTTACGTTATATGTTATCTGATAAAACTGTCCTATTACTATCATTAACCCCCTTGGTTGATTGGGGATGTTCAAGAAATATTTAAACTGTCCATTTTGGCATGTTTTAATTTAACAGTGTACATTGTGATAAAGTGCCTTCTAGTTTTGAAACTGTGGTAATTTCCCTATAGCTCAGTCGGTAGAGTGCCTAGGGACCTAGTCTTGTTTTCCTATTTCAATTTGGGAATTCCCCAAGTCTTACAACGATGGTTTGTTTAAATCTAATTTCTGTTTATCATCAACAGCGCAGAAGTTTATTGTATATCTGCCATAGTTTCTCAGAGGGAACATTACGTGTATCGTGGTATTGAAGATGTGATATACAGTGCAGTGTCTATACAACGTTACAATACCTATAAATGCAGTGTGTGAGCTTTAAATCTTGGGCAGATTAAACGAAATAGGATTAAGAAGATTACTTTTGGAAAATACACCTGGTGACTCCTCACTTATGTATCTAGGTTAGAGACATTTCCTCTTGAAACTTCAAAAAAAAAAAAAAAAAAAAAATGTTAATTCTAGTGAGAAAGTTAGACTGTACTGTAACTTAACGTAATTAAAAAGTTCTCAGCACTAATTATTCGGTGCGACCACGAGTGTATACATGCACATTGTATAATTTAATGTCCAATTTGCCGTTGGTCTTATATACTGTATATATTTGAATTAGTCATTTCAGCACAAGTAGTGTCAAAAGACCTTTGTCCGATAATTTGACCTGTGTATGAGCTGAAATGTATTATTACCATGTACAGGTATAAAATACAAGTTACACACATATGCAGACATTCGATCACATGTTCTGTAGTATCGAGTCATTTGCGCAGTAGGTGAAACACACAGATCATTAACTACCAGTATAGCCCGACCGTCGACCTGATGTATCCCACTTTCGATAGCCCACGACGTCGCTACTAAGCCTTATAGGCAGGGATTATATGCAGGCTAGATGTGTCACATCGATGTACCTATCAACGGTTTAGGATGCTATAGCCACTGAGAGGTGGCGGGTTTAAGCATAGTCATCCAAGTAAAATGGATTTGATTTGTGAGTGAGACGCCGTATAATTCATTTGATAGGTACCGCGACGGAAAAAAAATCAAAATGTCACAGCCGCACGACCTCGGAAGATTCACTTTGTGTGTATACATACATGTACATGATATATATATTTTGGAAGGTAACGTGGATCAGGTGAAATTGATTTCCTGACCGAGTGAATATGCACGTGTTTTCAGCAAGTACACCAGATGTTGCCTGACTTTATTACATTGGTTCTAATGATTAACTGTTTACCTGTACAGGTAGGCGACAATAATTAATCGCAATTATTGTAAACAGATTGCTAGATGAAGTGGTTCTCTGCGTTTTTATATCCGTCTCCCGATGAGACCTGTTTTCCGTGTTCAATCTGACCGTATTCCTGTTGTGATAAATTTGACATTTAATACATCCCTAATCTATAGTGTACTGCTTGAATTCAATAGAGGCCTGAAGGACGAGCCGATTAGCCTACATATGTTAAACTTCTGTCAACAAGAAGCGGTTTTTAAATAGAAGAAATATGTCGCACGAGGATTTTTCAGATGGATGGCTAATTTCGAGATATGTATCCGCTGAGGGTCACCTGTATCTGACTGTAATGTTCCTGCTGGCTTTCCTCGGGGGTCGGGCAGTCTACGGACAACTTCGCAAGAGGATACGAAAATTGGACGTAGTGGTCATAGGAGCAGGCCCCGTGGGTCTCACTGCCACATTTATAGCCATGCACAGCCCGAGGGTGGGGCGAGTGACAGTTTATGAGGAGTCGTCCCGCGAATGTATTATCAATAGCCCCTACCAAGTCACGTTTGACTCGACCAGTTTCAAATTCTTAGAGACAATTGGTGTTGATTTCAATAACATGGAAGGCTGTCACGAATCTGGGCTATTCTACACCAAAGTTGGAGTGTACCTGCAATATATATTAGATCAAATTCAGTGTATGAAGCAACACTGTAATGTTCTGTTTGGAACCAAGGTAAGTGTCCTTAGGGATATATTAGGTGATAAAATTGAACGTATGGTTCATATATTATTTCTCAGAATGCCCCAGGGAATCAACCCTGGTATTGCTAATTCAATACCAACCAGTAAATGGCAAACAGAAAGATCATATGCGTACAAATAGGACATTGCTCTACGATGCATGTCAAAGGCATGGGTGTTCTGAACGACATGTAAGCGATTTCCCGGGCATGGATGTTCTTCTGAATATGTTAGCGATTTGGCCCAGGCTCGGATGTTCTGGCAAAAGCATGGGGTTTCTGAATGATATGTTAGTGATTTGGCCCGGGCATAGGTGTTCTGAACGATATGTTAGCGATTCGGCCCAGGCATGGATGTTTTGAATGATATATTATCGAATTGGCCCGGGCATGGATGTTTTGAAAGATATGTTAGCGATTTGGCCCGGGCATGGATGTTTTGAATGATATGTTAGCGATTCGGCCAGGGCATGGATGTTTTGATATGTTAGCGATTTGGCCTGGCCTTGGGTGTTTTGAATGATGTGTGAGCGATTTGGCCCGGGCTTGGGTGTTTTAAATGATATGTTAGCGAGTTGACTCGGGTTTGGGTGTTTTGAATATTAGCGATATGACCCGGGCTTGGGTGTTTTGAACACCATGCAAGGACAACAGGTTATATACAGATTTGTTTGTTAACATAATAAGTAAAACAGGAAGCTCTGTTGCAATAGGAACGAGTAACGATTGACCTCAAACTTGTGACCTTTCACTCTCGAAACGGACATCCTACCACTTGGCTTAATTGAAATTCTCGCTAGCCTTAGCTAGTTATGTGACTTTTACACTACACTTTACAACCTCTCATCTTTTATTTTTGTTTTTGTTTTTGTTTATTGATATAAAACTTTATCAAGCTAAACTTCATAATCCCCTTGGGTTTTTTCTTCATTTAGTTTTCTTCAAATCTGTTCAGTTACGTCAACAATTCATAAGTAAAGTATATAACCGGAGAGAAAAAATGCAACGACTAGACAGGGACTCGAGCCCGGGACCTCTGAGCTCTAGACGGACGCGCTAACCATTTGAGTTACCTGGCTACCTGCGTTTGGCCAAGACCATTTCCGCTACATTTCTCCCTCCTTCAACAAAGTCTTCGACCCCGAAGACACACACAGGAGACCATATACCACATCCGTGGGTATTTACTTGGGGAGCAAATGTAACAGGAGAGCAAAAATGCAACGACCAGACCGGGAGTCGAACCTGGGACCGTCGAGTTACATCCCCGTAAGATAAACGTAAAAGTATAGATTGGATAATCAAATGCCGATAAGTTTCACTGCCAATCCATGGTGGCTTTTCACGTTTAATTAATCTATCATTAATTTTTGGGTAACCGTCTCATGTTGACTTTGTAAAAAAGAAGTGGGCAAAATCACAACATCGTCTACGACTTTTCCCTTCGCGGCAGCAACCAGCACGTCTGATCGACTTTCTACTTCTGATGCGTAGCTTTGATCGCCAGTCCGCCATTCTTGAAACAAACCATGTAGTTTGCGCATGCGTGTATGACATGTTTCCGTGTCTCAATAACATATATAACCGTTATTAGTGGGTAGTTTCTCGATTTAAATTACAATTATGAAGAACTACGGTATTGATTTTCACATCATATCATCACTAGGGTATGATGTATTCTATCATTCAACATAGTTTTGTAATTTTGTCATGATTTATATGTTACGAAAACATAGAGAGGTTTTAAGGCAAGGTCATCCAGTTTAAGTTCCGGGACTACTGTTGTAAAGTGAGATTGGTGCTAGTTCAAATCTCATCCAGAAGGAAGCTACCATTTGACAGCGACATGGTCTGACGTCACAGTACATGTACATTGTACGTGGATATTGTGACAAGAGATGTCTGACGTCATGGTACATGTATGTGGGTATTGTGATACGAGATGTCTGACGTCACAGTATATGTATGTGGGTATTGTGATACGAGAGGTCTGACGTCACAGTATATGCATGTGGGTATTGTGATACGAGAAGTCTGACGTCACAGTACATATATGTGGGTATTGTGATACGAGAGGTCTGACGTCACAGTATAGGTATGTGGGTATTGTGATACGAGAAGTCTGACGTCACAGTACATGTACGTGGGTATTGTGATACGAGAGGTGTGACGTCACAGTATATGTATGTGGGTATTGTGATACGAGAGGTCTGACGTCACAGTATAGGTATGTGGGTATTGTGATACAAGAGGTGTGACATCACAGTACATGTATGTGGGTATTGTGATACGAGAGGTCTGACGTCACAGTACATGTATGTGGGTATTGTGATACGAGAGGTCTGACGTCACAGTACATGTATGTGGGTATTGTGATACGAGAGGTGTGACGTCAAGTATATGTATGTGGGTATTGTGATACGAGAGGTGTGACGTCACAGTACAGGTATGTGGGTATTGTGATACGAGAAGTCTGACGTCACAGTACATGTA
This sequence comes from Pecten maximus, assembly GCF_902652985.1. Taxonomy (NCBI): domain Eukaryota; kingdom Metazoa; phylum Mollusca; class Bivalvia; order Pectinida; family Pectinidae; genus Pecten; species Pecten maximus. Next base: position 5,946,986 of record NC_047025.1, read on the forward strand.
CGTGGGTATTGTGATACGAGAGGTTTGGCGTCACAGTATATGTATGTGGGTATTGTGATACGAGAGGTCTGACGTCACAGTATAGGTATGTGGGTATTGTGATACGAGAGGTGTGACATCACAGTACATGTATGTGGGTATGGTGATACGAGAGGTGTGACGTCACAGTACATGTATGTGGGTATTGTGATACGAGAGGTGTGACGTCACAGTACATGTATGTGGGTATTGTGATACGAGAGGTCTGACGTCACAGTACATGTACGTGGGTATTGTGATACGAGAGGTCTGACGTCACAGTACATGTATGTGGGTTTTATGATACGAGAGGTCTGACGTCACAGTACATGTACGTGGGTATTGTGATACGAGAGGTCTGACGTCACAGTACAGGTGCGTGGGTATTGTGATACGAGAGGTGTGACGTCACAGTACATGTATGTGGGTATTGTGATACGAGAGGTCTGACGTCACAGTACATGTACGTGGGTATTGTGATACGAGAGGTCTGACGTCACAGTACAGGTAGACGGGTATTGTGATACGAGAAGTCTGACGTCACAGTACATTTACTTTGGCATGGTGATGCAAGGCGTTCTTCCTCTGAATAACAAAAAGCCCCAGAATCAAAATTTTCGACGGGTCGGTTTCTGAAGGAACCCGACAAACTTTGCGTAAAGAACTACATTGACCTAAATTCATGGTCACATGGTCAAATTTGTTGGAACACTAAAATGACTTCGTCCGATTAACCAAACGCTTTAGAATCAAGATATTTAACTGGTCGGGTCTTGGGATGAAACCTGACGGATTTTGTAAAAAGAAAATCGTCTTGACCCATACTCAAGGTCGCAGGGGTCAAATTTGTTGAATACCTTAAAAGTCTCCTTTTCAATAAAATGTTTTTTCAAGAAGCCGTCTCGTAGGTTCCTCGGATGAATCCCGACAGAGTTTGCGAGTATATTACAATTTTAGCCAGTAGGGATAATCATACATCACAGGATCGGCTGTAGCGAGTTTTGCAATAACTCTCCATAAAAACCCATCATCATTAAAGTCCCGTAGTTATGTCGTCATTTAAGTCTGATAATTGAATCTTGCTTGTAACAATCATTTTAACTGCTTAAAATGATGTTATCGGCCAATAACGTAAAGCATGACGTCACCGTTTGTAATTGTACAACGACGTAATAATTCCTAACAGAAAAGCTACCGTAAATAAAAGTGAAATTCCACAGGAATTGTGTACAGTAGAATAAATTAAAAGAATTATCTTGAAAATATGTTTCTGTTATGGAGCTGTTACACAAAATTTCCATTTATTTAAAAAAACATTCAGATTAATCCTTAATAAAACATATATTTCAATCACAGCGAGCCTGTACATTCCTGGCTGTCTGTGGCATCCAAAAGAACACCGCAAGCGTGTAAATTTAGGGCATCCTATGGGATCCAGTGGGCACTGCGAGTCTGTAAATGTAAGGACTGTCTGTAGGATCCTAAATGACAGCTGGGTCTCGTACATTTAGGACTGTCTGTAGGATCCCAAATGACACAGCGAGTCTGTATATTTAGGACTGTCTGTAGGATTCCGAATGACACAGCGAGTCTGTATATTTAGGACTGTCTGTAGGATTCCAAATGACAGCTCGGTCTCGTACATTTAATACTGTCTGTAGGATCCTAAATGACACAGCGAGTCTGTATATTTAGGACTGTCTGTAGGATTCCGAATGACACAGCGAGTCTGTATATTTAGGACTGTCTGTAGGATCCTAAATGACACAGCGAGTCTGTATATTTAGGACTGTCTGTAGGATTCCAAATGACAGCTCGGTCTCGTACATTTAGGACTGTCTGTAGGATCCTAAATGACACAGCGAGTCTGTACATTTAGGACTGTCTGTAGGATCCTAAATGACACAGCCAGTCTATACATTTAGGACTGTCTGTAGGATCCCAAATGATACAGCGAGTCTGTGCATTTAGGACTGTCTGTAGGATCCTAAATGACACAGCGAGTCTGTGCATTTAGGACTGTCTGTAGGATCCTAAATGACACAGCGAGTCTGTACATTTAGGACTGTCTGTAGAATCCTAAATGACACAGCGAGTCTGTACATTTAGGACTGTCTGTAGGATCCTAAATGACACAGCGAGTCTGTATATTTAGGGCACTTTGTGGGATCCCAAAGGACCCTTTGATACAGTGTGTATTGATCAAATGTTATCTTCAGTAACTTCATATGTATTCAGGTATCGAACGTGATATTGATTTATAAGTCTGGCACTGCCCTGTCAAAGATTCAATATTTAGTTAGTGATAAAGTGAACAAAGCAATCGATTTAACAACGACTTTGCCGGGATATACATAATGTAAAGTCACATACAGGTTTCTTTGATTACTGTGTTATGTGTCGATCACTGATAACAGGTCATATTTAACCTGTCAAAGTTACCTCAACTTACCGGTACACTGTCCATATCGACCTCGGTCAGGAGATGTGACATTTATGGTATTTTATTTTCCTTCCCTAATCTACTTTCTGAATCTGTGTTGCAGTACAATGAGACGTGCACCTCTTTGAGAGTATCGCGTGACAAAATGTCGACTGTGAAAATGACTACTGTGCTGCAGTATAGTGTTATGTTATGTTGTAGGTTTAAAGTCTCGATTTAGGTTACAGCCTCTACTCGCGGCTCTAGGTTAGATCATTAGTCCGGGTGACTGTTAGCTGGTATCAGTGAGTATTATTTGGAATGGGGCGACTGATTCGCCCGTTGTCAGTATAATGTGACCGGGTGGGGTGTGCTGCTGGGTGTCTTCGGCAGTATGCTTCAGTGAGGTAGCACTATAAATCGGCAAAAGTTCCGGCCTATCACAAGGAGACTTAACACGAACATACCGCAGCCTCCCAAAACACACATACGCACTCACCACATGCATGCATGTCGCACGCACGGGAGGCCGTCCTTAAATGACATTAGCTGTTAATAGCACGTTAAACAAAATAAACCAAACTAAACCTCCTTTCACAACACAGGGTTGGGACCGGCTATGGCGGAGTTCGCTGCAGTACAGCGAGACGTGGACCTCTTTGAGGGTATCACGTGACAAAAATGTCCGAGGATTATTTAGTTACTTAACATCTGAAGTCAGGTGGCTGATATGTTCAAGGATATTGAGGTTACGTAACAGATAATCACGTGACGAAAATGTTAATGGATGATTGGGTTATTTAAAATCTAAAGTCAGGCGGCGAAAATTTTCACGGTTGATTGGGTTATCTAAAATCTAAAGTCACGTAGCGAAAATGTTCACGGATAATTGGGTAACATATAATCACGTGGCGAAAATGTGCATGGTAATTGGGTTACGTAACAGAAAGAGTCACGTGACGAAAATATCATATGAATTGTTTCCGAAATAATTATAAGGTGATTCATTTGTGATATTCGCTCGAATAACAATAACCAACTATTTTTGTGCTAACTGGTTACATGTATATTGATATGGTATCAAAGAGACCTCTGTATGTATCCATCGGAACTCCTCGTGAAATATTACTCGATAAAATCACTTGTTTTTCTTGAAGATCGGACTGAAATCCAGGTATAACACTCTGTGGTATTTAACTGGAAGTAATAAATCGCCTGGAGTGTTTGAAACGTTCTTGTTCTGTGTGATATTGCAGATCAATCACACTTATTGATCTAGTGCGCTGGCGATACGTTTGATGTTCTTAAACGCGCACTTGATCCCTGGCTGGTGCATATTCATTAGGGGATGTAACGTAGTCTTGATTTAAATGAGATTTATTAGGCCAACTGTGAACGAAATAATGTTTAATCTATCGCGTCTTATATTCGATGGTGAATCAAGAAGTGATTTAAAACCTGACACATCTGGTATGCCAGCCAGCACATGGATCCTTATAGAAATCTGATACAACGTCCGTTTAGGTGGACATTTGAAATGACGTAACGTACGTGGTACCGTTAGCCGGTATACATGTAATTATATATAGTGACGCCTTGTCAAAATGGCGACCCATGCGGACAACACAATGAGTTGTATCCGGTTGGAATCTAGTGACATCTCTTGCTCGATCTTTGTTATCTGCCCCCGTCACCAAGGGAGCCCAGCGCCACCCTTCGCTCTCGTAGATTCCCGTTTCAAGTTCTCGCACACTTCCAAAATTCACAGCGGGGACAATCCCGGATCACAAATCACTAAACTTCTCTCTATCTTATCAAGAGAAGTCTGAAGACCAGCGATGATGTCGCATCTGGGGATATTCTTGATGAACCAAATTATTTAGACCAAACATCCCACTTTATTAGACAAGAAGTCTTACCGATAAAAAAAACCGATAATCCTGTTGATACTTTGATTATCTGAATTGTATCAGAATTCCAGCTGGTTTACTGGAGACTGGTAATCTGAAGATAAGAGATTATCGATTCTCCGTAAAGCCTTGCGCATGCGTGCACAAATGTTTCTTTAATTATACTTTAATATATCTGTTTTGTGTTGACTGTATAAGGACAGAACAAGCAGTCATCTTGGCAGACAGACTATCGTCCTTACATTTAAAACAAATTGAAAAGTTCTAGGTCCACGATATTAGGTTCCATCTTGAATCTGTCGAGCTTCTTTAACTAAGGGGTATAAGTTTCACAGAAAATCTAACAGTTCCTAAAAAGTGGCACAACTGTCACCACCCTACCACACTGTAATAGTATAGACCAGCTGTTTCGTTTTAGTTCCGATTCTCCTGTGATGGACATACTGAGCCAACTCCCGATTGACTGCATCCACGTAGCACTAACTCTTTCTCCTGATCATTGCCTCTCTTCATTCAGTTTCTGTGAAATTGATAGCTGCTTCTTCATGTGACAATGGACTTGATGGATCCTTCAACCATTAAAGCCTCTTTACACTTCCTGCGTTGATGCAGACTTTGACAATCAGGAAGATCGCTTCTTCTTCTGTTAGCTGCATATTTAAAATGAGACACCGCCATCCTCGCCCAGATTCTGTGTTGACGGATACAGGAGCAATCTGACACCCAGACTGAATCCGCATGCCTTCTCCAGTTCCTGGTTACTACAGTCATTGTGAACTGCAATGGTAAACTGTCTACCTCCAAGGTAGTGATACAACCACATCATTCTGAATATCCCTGTTGAATCATCTTAAAGTGCCTTCCTTCCAGGTTTGTAGCCTCCCTGCATCCTTGTCAATATTTATGTTCTTGCAGCCTTTCCAAAATACACTGTCTTACATCTCCATACTCTTGCCACTACACCCGCCATATGCAACAAGAATAATTTGCACGCTGCGGATCTGGTACACACCAATCTGATTAAAATCACAAAAGTCATATAGCTACGTTTAGTACGTAATACTCCTGAATGGCGTAGTACGTAGTAAACGTAGCCATGTAACAGCTGATTTTAATCAGATTGAATACACACTTTCCTGTCTGGATATCTGTTTGAACAGACCGCCAGACTTATCGCCTCTCCGAGTGAATGACAGACGCGTGGATCAGTAATGGGACATTCAGGAACCCTGAGGAGTACGTCCACATTACTATGCCCTGGTATCACAGTATCACACACTTGGTGTCGTTGAAAGCTTGGCTTACCCTGATCTATGCTTCACAATGATAGTAAATAGTCCTGTTAACGTTCGCCCCATCAACATGAACATGACAGGAATATAAACATGGCGTCAACAAAAGATAATCGGGTAGTGGAAATTGTCATTTTACCCTTAATTATATGTCGGGGTTACGAGGGCGGGTGTCTAGGGGACACCAACAGCCAGGGTCATATGAGGACGGGTGTCGAGGAGACACCAACAGCCAGGGTCGTACAAGAGGGTGTCGAGGAGACACCAACAGCCAGTGTCATATAAGGACGGGTGTCGAGGGGACACCAACAGCCAGGGTCATATAAGGACGGGTGTCGAGGGGACACCAACAGCCAGGGTCATATGAGGACGGGTGTCGAGGGGACACCAACAGCCAGGGTCATATAAGGACGGGTGTCGAGGGGACACCAACAGCCAGGCTCATATGAGGACGGGTGTCGAGGGGACACCAAAAGCCAGGGTCATATGAGGACGGGTGTCGAGGGGACACCAGCAGCCAGGGTCATATAAGGACGGGTGTCGAGGGGACACCAACAGCCAGGGTCATATAAGGACGGGTGTCGAGGGGACACCAGCAGCCAGGGTCATATGAGGACGGGTGTCGAGGGGACACCAACAGCCAGGGTCATATGAGGACGGGTGTCGAGGGGACACCAACAGCCAGGGTCATATGAGGACGGGTGTCGAGGGGACACCAACAGCCAGGGTCATATGAGGACGGGTGTCGAGGGGACACCAACAGCCAGGCTCATATAAGGACGGGTGTCGAGGGGACACCAACAGCCAGGGTCATATAAGGACGGGTGTCGAGGGGACACCAACAGATTATTCAATGATTAGAAGAAGCCATGACAAACAAATTATTGAAATGTCACTTTCTTGAATGTCAACAAATATAGGATAAAAGACGATGCCAATCAAATTCATTTTTATTTGAATTGGTACATGGTACATGGTACATGGTACATTGTACATGGTACATGGTACATGGTACATGGTACATGGTACATTGGTATTTTGTTTGCATGTGTTGCATTTGCATTTTGACCCGTACTAGCTAGGGTGTTTTAGATGTGATAGCGTGATTGTTGTTCTGAATTGGTCTGGTAGGACATTCCAAATATTGATGCTTCATATAGGAATGAGTGTTTTTGCCATACTTAGTGGTCCTAACATGTGGTATATTGTTGTGGTATCTAAAAGTTTTATGACTTACCTCTTGTGTGGATCAGGTCGTAGGTATGTTGGTGAGTTTGAAAACATTTATGGCAACATTTCTGTGTACTCCAATTTTGAGCGAGGGTAATTTTGAACGTGCTAGTGTCGTAAATGAATTATAGCGCCCTTTACTGAATTTTCTTCACTTTTCTTCTTTTTTTTCTGCCGCAGAAGTGCCTTGGCAGTGGATAGAAGTTGATGTTGGAGAGAATAAATGACTGTTAGATGGTGTGCTTGCTTAGTCTGTTTTAGTGGGGTTTTTTTTCTATACATTTAAGAGTGTTGAGTTTATTTGCTTTTTTGCAGGTTGCAGAGAAATGAGCATGTTAGTCTATTGGGATCCCCAATGATTTCACTATTGGTGGCGTTGTTGCCTAGTTGAAAAGTGATGTTTTCTTCTTGTGTTTTGTTACACACTGTCGTTGCTTGGAATTTGTCTGAATTTACTGGCATGTAGTTGCCGGTGAACCATTGTATGGGTTGCTGTCTATTTGTAGTGGGGTTTTCACAGTGTCTATAATGAAGTGCGTGCTTCACTGACTGTGCTGTCTTCTGCGTAATTGTATAGGTTAAGGAATATAGAGAAAAGAAGCGGACCTAAAATCAATCCTTGTGGGACTCCTTTATATAATTCATGAAATTTACCGTAATTGTTCATAGTTTTACATTCTGTTCTGTGCTATAGGTAGTTTGACAATATTGAAATAGATCTGTGGTCGAATTTGAAAGTCAATAGTTTTAAGTTTTAGGAGAAAGAAATTGTGCAGCAAGCAGTAAAAGGTCTTTTTCTGGTCGAGTGCCATTTTCGTATCATCAATGACCTCAATAATGCCATTCGGCACCCATACCCAGCTCTATACGGAGAGGTACAGGTGCACGCCATCATTAAAGAAGTCACTGAGGTGGAAATATGTTGATCTCTCAAAGATCTTGGAATGTGCGGGGAGTATACCTACTGGTCTGTAGTTTCCTTTGTCTAGTGCACTGTTCGGGGGCCGCGGGGGCCGAGTGGTTAAGGTGTCCCGACACTTTATTACTAGCCCTCCACCTCTGGGTTGCAAGTTCGAAACCTACGTGGGGCAGTTGCCAGGTACTGACTGTAGGCCGGTGGTTTTCTCCGGGTACTCCGGCTTTCCTCTACCTCCAAAACCTGGCACGTCCTTAAATGACCCTGGCTGTTAATAGGACGTTAAACAAAATAAACCAAATAAGCCAAAGTGCACTGTTCTTTATATGTATTGTAAAGTTATTTCAATTTTTAGCGCAAAACCAAATTAAAAAAGAATAGCGGAGTGATAAATTAGCGCACTGACAATGCTTACCATATAATCCAATATAGGTAAATTACAATTAGTTCAATCATAATTTAGCGGAATGCTTTCAGCGTGAAAAAACTCTAAAATATGATTACCGCTAAAATTTGTACGTTTACAGTATATCTCTTCAAAGATCTTGGAGAGCGTAGGAAGTATACTTACTGGTCCATAGTTGCCATTGTCTATTTCCTGTTGTTTTCGTTCCTATTCCTATCTTACAGCAAAGATCCAACACGAGGTTTTTTTGCCGTTTTTACATGGTAGGGGACGATTAAGGGATTATAGGCGATGGTTACGGGATAATAAGTAATATTTATATTTCCACTAAATTCAGACTCAATGAACCTACCACAGTTAACTCGAGTCATTTTTCAATGAACTATATCAAGTCCGACATTTGTCGAGCTTGGACTATATTTTTTTAATTCCTTTTCAAAAGTGATCATATTTATATGAAATAAATTCCTTTAAAACTAATCTTTGTTTTAATTCGCTATTAAGTTTGTTCACGAAAGAAATCCTGAAAGTATTAACCATATGTAGACGAAGAGTGATGACGTACATTTCGGTAAGTTCTGTGGTAGACTTGCACAAGTCCCTATTTGTCAAAGACAAAATATTGTACAAAATATCAAAAAAATATAAATATAAGGATTGAATAAAGTTATATTGAGGTGTATGGGGGTATAAACCTCAATAGGTCTTGAGACAAATTTATTATATCATTATTCAATCCTTAAATGATTAAGGAAATAACTTGTAGACCGGAAGTTACGTCATAAAAACCAACGATCGTAACCTATATCCCTAAATAATTTATTTAAGAACCGAATTCAAGGTACCCGATCGTAACTTACACAAATCTACTTCCCGTGTTAATGTAAAGATGATTTTTACTTTTAACATAATGATTGTGGTGTTCGTCTATCACTAGCCTAAACATCTCCATTCCTGACAAGACCTTGTTGATTTTTTATCATTTCAGTTTGATAAAGAAATACGGAAGAGTCTGGAAAAAGAAAGTTGCCGCACACTCGTAATTGTCTGTGATGGAAAGAAGGGTCAGTCGGCTAGATTTCTGGGGCTGGACGAGTTCACGGAGGAAGTGTCATGTCAAACATTCGGCGCCATGGCAGGAGTTGAACGCCCGCACTTGCGCGAAGTTCCCACACAGGAAATCCGGGCACATAATTTGAACTTTGACCTTTCAGCATATGGACCATATAGTCAAGACCAAAATGGAACAACTGGATTTAGTTTGAAAATATTCGGGAATAGTAAATGCCGATATATGTGTTTAGCGATAAGGAAATGTGATTCGCCTACATTAAAGGCATTGCGAACTATACTAGACAGATCGGTAAGTGACGTCATAGTTAATTAAGGTCGTATCTAATCACAGTTGTTCGGGTTTTATCAGGTTGGGGAATACCACCAGTTTGTCTATCATACGTCAATTGAGGTATATCAATGTTACTAAAATTAGCCAAAATCATTTTAAACTTAACTTTATAAAAAAAAATGCGTTAAAAATCGCATTTATTTAGTCATGAAACATAAAGCAATGCGCCTTTAAATTATATATTGCAAAATTCACTTTTAACAAATGCATACCCAACTGGGGTATTATACGCAAGTTGCCGTTTTTTCGCAACATGTTATTTATTAACAATAACAGAATACAAAGGTCATTATTGAATTTGGAGTTATAATATCACTCTAAGTAACTATAGATAAACCCCAAACAGCTGTGAACCAATGTTAATCATTAAAAAACGGTGATTGAAAAATGTATTTGCGGGATTTCGAAAACATCTGTTTCCTATGTCAAGTAATGAGTGCAAATGACTGCCATTATGAAGGAGCTGTGTTTTGACAATTTTGGCTGAATTTAAACTTCCCTTCCGTCACCGAGTGGTGGACGTTCCCCAGAGCTAAGGTATCTGCTTACATTGCTTGATAATCGCTGTTTGTTTAAAATTAAAAAAAAACAACAAACATTTTTCAAAATTAATTCCAAACTGATACAAGATTTCTCTCCCCTTGTGTGTTTCATATTACCCCGTCAAGGTAGATTTCATACCCACCACGAAACATTTAAAGATGATTGTGGAATTGTTTCATCCTTATTTTGAAATAGTCGCCTTATTTGAAAAAAAATGCATTGTTTTCTCCAAAGATTTCTAGATGTCGAGAAAATTAGCTTGGAAAGTAATTTTTTGGAGCAAAGCAAATGGCGGCGCTCATGTCAATTTTCATGACAATCGGTTCATTATTTCCTGACCGTGTCGGGTCCTTCTTTAAATGTAGCGGTATATCGCAAGCAAGTTCAGCGGTACACTATATTTTGTCGTGTGTTTGTCAGACCAGACATGTTGTGGACGTGAACCGGAACCGCTTTTACGTTTGTATTGTTGAACCATTCAAACAGGTACTTTCAACTAAGAAAAACAAGCGTCATATTAAAAACGTAAGGAATGGGTTTCGATGTGACAGTGTTTCGAGAGATGCAAGTCACGTGAGGAAGACCATGGTAACGTTTTATGGAGGGCATCTCACGAGGAAATGTTTTATTTCCAGTAATAAGAGCAATATGGAGTTTTCAGTGCTAATATAATGTTAATATTTTGATATTCTCTGTTGCTTCGGTACTCAGATACCAGAACTGTCAGGCTGCCGTCCAGAATTGCTCTTCAATGTATTGTGAATTGGAAAAAAATAAATATTAGTGACATCATCATGATCTTTAAAAAAACTGTTGATGCTATTTCTGTTTGAACACTGTTTTGATGTAGTGACTGCTAACTGGAAGATTAATCAACGTATCGAGGTTTTCCACAGATCGTTAACTTGTTGTCCATAATTAACGTATAAATTTGTAAGATTTTTCCTGAATCATTGAATTATTGTCGCCTCATTAACGTATAAATCTGTAGGTTGTTCCTGAATCATCGACTTATTGTCCATAATTAGGGATTTTCACCAACCAGTGAAAAGACCTATTGTTTCTGTTATGTTTATTATTATTATTATTCTGCATTCTATATTGTGACAGCAACTGCTCCAAAATGTTAAGAGCTATGTCGGCGACATTTTCTTATATTGTAAAGTCATATATTTATAAGTAGATCTATAATCAAATATGGGGCTAAAATAATAAATTTGTCTGGCAAAAAAAAGCTCGCCAGCTGTCAAAATTACCCTATTTTGAATTCGATTTTTTTTCTTCATTTTTTTTCTTCATCTTTTTTATTCTTTCATATATCTAGGCTATATGCCATTCCGACGATTTTGATTCCTTTAATGTTTCTTTACCATTTTCCATTAACGTGGTACACCATTTTGAATATTTTCTTTGGTCTTTTGGAAATGTCGACAATGAAGAAAACTCATGCTTCAACTTCTTCGTTTAACGCCAAAATCAGTTATCGGTTTATCAAGTCCCACGTGACCTCTAAGGCGTATGAACCATTTGCACTGATAAATGATTGGTTTGCTTCATTCATACATTCGTTTTAATTATCACTGATCATGTCTGCTTTATTGATCACTGATTGGCTAGTCCGTGTCAGTTACAACGATCACTTATTGGCCAGTTTCAGCCCATGTCTGTTTTAATTATCACTGATTGGCTAAAGTCCGTGTCTATTTTACTGATCACTGATTGGTTATAGTCCATGTCTATTTTACTGATCAGTGATTGGCTACAGTCCATGTCTATTTTACTGATCAGTGATTGGCTTCAGTCCATGTCTATTTTACTGATCAATGATTGGCTACAGTCCATGTCTATTTTACTGATCAGTGATTGGCTACAATCCATGTCTATTTTACTGATCAATGATTGGCTACAGTCCATGTCTATTTTACTGATCACTGATTGGCTAGTTCTTGTCTGTTTTAATGATCACTGTTAAGCTACTGTCATGTCGTGTTTACGTTAAATCTATTACCATATGGTGTCCTTCTTATCTATAGAAAAACTATTGTTATATACTGTCATACATAACATCGTACCTTTTCTCCACAGATGATGCGAAACATATTTCTGAAGTGTTTCAATACTTACAAACTAAAATCAGAGCCAGGATTGAGCGAGTCGTTCGTACTAAACCATATGAAGTACAGTCCCCGCCTGTTTGAGGTCCGATACACACAAAAGTGCGAAACGGTGGCCTACTTCGATGATTGTGACATGTTTGTAGTGGTGGAAGGAGAAGCTGCCCTCTCCTGTAACTTCCATACAGGTATACTATAAATACATGTACGCCCAGTGTAGTAAAATAATATCTGTCTGGGGTTACGTAAAATTGAATAAAAATCAACAAAGTTCAGGCAACCACTATTATAAGTAGGTGAACACGTGATGGATGATCAACTATGTGATGTACAGATACACCACGTGATTGACGGATACACCACGTGATTGACGGATACACTACGTGATGTACAGATACACCACGTGATTGACGGATACACCACGTGATGTACAGATACACCACGTGATTGACGGATACACCACGTGATGTACAGATACACCACGTGATGTACAGATACACCATGTGATTGACGGATGCACCACGTGATGTACAGATACACCATGTGATTGACGGATACACCACGTGATGTACAGATAAAATTAACCACGTGATAAACGGATACACTACGTGATGTACAGATGAAATAAACCACGTGATAGACGGATACACCACGTGATGTACAGATACGCCACGTGATGTACATATACACCCCGTTATTGGGAGATAAATACATGTAATACCTGTTAAGACAGACGAGACTTCGGTATACCATTTATGATACATCAAAGACTCAATGTGTGATCCATTTCTTCGTTGGTGTTTCAGGTATGGACATCAATCAGGGAATACGAGGCCTGCATTCACTAGATCAATTCATTACCAGAGTAACATGGGCGGAATCCGAGCAGAGTATATCATCGGCCTTGGCATACAAGATGCAACATTCTACAAAATTATTCAGTTCATTGTCACGTGATGGCATACAGGAGTTTCTGTTCTCATGACGTCGATATTTGATCTACCTAATCCTGTATCACTATGACAAAATGTAGGTCATACTACATCCATATCATGTGTACTGCCCACACCTATAATGAATGCCAGGATTTTTTTTATACTCGGCAGACGATCACGGCGATGATTGGACATGGCGCCGTGTTCACGTGACATCCGTCCCCAATCAAACAGTTGTTAACGCTGGTTTTCAGTTTGTGAAATGGAGATGTTCTTGAAATTCACGAGGAAGTTCCTTTGGTCAGTCATGCAGTTATGACTTTAAAAACGTTATTGTATTTTTCGAAATATACTTGGTGGATTTTTTTTTCTATTCTACTCTAGTCATTAGTTAGGCAGGTTCAAATTCAGAATTTGTAATAATAATAAATTATTTGTATAGGATTGGCAGTCTCGTTTTCTTTATCAATGTTTCACAGAAAGAATCATGTAAATAATGCACCTAGTGATTCCATTTTCAGTGCATCTTTTAATAAACTATTAATTAGCTGGGGAGATATAAGCTATATACAGTTAGAAATGTTTAAACAAGACGTAAGTCTGCTTTCACCGATTCAACCACCTTACCTGAAGACTGTTCCCATTGGCGCCTACATTGCAATACTCTCTCACCTTGTTTTAAACTACCCACATTTTGTGGACTTGTATGGGCCAATATTGATAAAATATATAAATTTTGCAGACCAATTCTACCATGTCTTGAGTGAAAACAAAATTCGAAAGGCCGCAAAGACCACATCTTAACATATCAATGGTGATATACAAAGACAAATTGATCCTTGAGATGCCCAGACATGGTGATGGTTAAGATGTCCGGACATGGTGATGGTTGAGATGCCCAGACATAGTGATGGTTGAGATGCCCAGACATGGTGATGGTTAAGATGCCCAGACAAAGTGATGGTTGAGATGCCCAGACAAAGTGATGGTGGAGATGCCCAGACAAAGTGATGGTGGAGATGCCAAGACAAAATGATGGTGGAGATGCCCAGACAAAGTGATGGTTAAGATGCCCAGACATAGTGATGGTTGAGATGCCTAGACAAAGTGATGGTTGAGATGCCCAGACAAAGTGATGGTTGAGATGTCCGGACATGGTGATGGTTAAGATGCCTAGACAAAGTGATGGTTGAGATGTCCGGACATGGTGATGGTTAAGATGCCCAGACATAGTGATGGTTGAGATGCCCAGACATGGTGATGGTTAAGATGCCCAGATGTAACCCTGGTAAATACTAGCTGCAATATACCGCTCGGCTAGGGAGATCTTCTCTTTAGCTCGATCGGTTGAGCGTTAGACTAGTAGGCCAGAGGTCCCGGGTTCGATCCCTAGCGGAGGCAGTGATTTAAATTTAATTAATCATGCGCTCTGTTACATTGGCGCCCATGTAGGGACCCGGGGAAAATACTCAGGATTGCTCCACAAGCATCGCTGTTACTCCTGGAAACTCGAGGACAAATTCTTTACTGGAGGGGGAGTATGTAACCCTGGTAAATACTAGCTGCAATATACCGCTCGGCTAGGGAGATCTTCTATTTAGCTCGATCGGTTGAGCGTAAGACTAGTAAGCCAGAGGTCCCGGGTTCGATCCCTAGCGGAGGCAGTGATTTAAACTTATTTTATCATGCGCTCTGTTACACAGACATGGTGATGGTTAAGATGTCCAGACAAAGTGATGGTTTAGATGCCCAGACATGGTGATGGTGGAGATGCCAAGACATGGTGATGGTAGAGAAGCCCAGACAAAGTGATGGTTAAGATGCCCAGACATGGTGATGGTTGAGATGCCCAGACAAAGTGATGGTTGAGATGCCCAGACATGGTGATGGTTGAGATGCCCAGACATGGTGATGGTTGAGATGCCCAGACAAAGTGATGGTTGAGATGCCCAGACATGGTGATGGTTGAGATGCCCAGACATGGTGATGGTTGAGATGCCCAGACAAAGTGATGGTTAAGATGCCAAGACATGGTGATGGTTAAGATGCCCAGACAAAGTGATGGTTGAGATGCCCAGACAAAGTGATGGTTAAGATGCCAAGACATGGTGATGGTTGAGATGCCCAGACAAAGTGATGGTTTAGATGCCCAGACATAGTGATGGTTGAGATGCCCAGACATAGTGATGGTTGAGATGCCCAGACAAAGTGATGGTTGAGATGCCCAGACAAAGTGATGGTTGAGATGCCCAGACATAGTGATGGTTGAGATGCCCAGACAAAGTGATGGTTTAGATGCCCAGACAAAGTGATGGTTGAGATGCCCAGACATAGTGATGGTTGAGATGCCCAGACATAGTGATGGTTGAGATGCCCAGACAAAGTGATGGTTAAGATGCCCAGACAAAGTGATGGTTGAGATGCCCAGACAAAGTGATGGTTAAGATGCCCAGACAAAGTGATTGTTAAGATGCCCAGACATAGTGATGGTTGAGATGCCCAGACATAGTGATGGTTTAGATGCCCAGACAAAGTGATGGTTGAGATGCCCAGACATAGTGATGGTTGAGATGCCCAGACAAAGTGATGGTTGAGATGCCCAGACATGGTGATGGTTGAGATGCCCAGACAAAGTGATGGTTAAGATGCCCTGACATAGTGATGGTTGAGATGCCCAGACAAAGTGATGGTGGAGATGCCCAGACAAAGTGATGGTTGAGACGCTCCGACAAAGTATACGTAGTGATTGAAATGCCCAAACATAATAATTCTTGAGATGCCCACAATATACATCATTATTTCTAATGTATGTTTTTCAATTAGGTGATAGCTATCAATGTCAATTTTATATTCTGTAGAAACTATTAGCAATTGAGTCCAATCGCCTCTACCACCACAACAGACTGAGTAACAGACGTTGATGAGTAACAGACGTTGACGAGTAACAGACATTGATGAGTAACAGACGTTGATGAGTAACAGACATTGATGAGTAACAGACATTGATGAGTAACATACGTTGATGAGTAACAGACGTTGATGAGTAACAGACGTTGATGAGTAACAGACATTGATGAGTAACAGACATTGATGAGTAACAGACATTGATGAGTAACAGATGTTGATGAGTAACAGACGTTGATGAGTAACATACATTGATGAGTAACAGACGTTGACGAGTAACAGACGTTGATGAGTAACAGACATTGATGAGTAACATACATTGATGAGTAACAGACGTTGATGAGTAACAGACATTGATAAGTAACAGACCTTGATGAGTAACAGACGTTGACGAGTAACAGACGTTGATGAGTAACAGACGTTGACGAGTAACAGACGTTGATGAGTAACAGACGTTGATGAGTAACAGACATTGATGAGTAACAAACATTGATGAGTAACAGACGTTGATGAGTAACAGACGTTGATGAGTAACAAACATTGATGAGTAACAGACGTTGATGAGTAACAGACTTTGATGAGTAACAGACGTTGATGAGTAACAGATGTTGATGAGTAACAGACGTTGATGAGTAACAGACATTGATGAGTAACAGACGTTGATGAGTACCAGACGTTGACGAGTAACAGACATTGACGAGTAACAGACGTTGATGAGTAACAGATGATGAGTAACAGACGTTGATGAGTAACAGACGTTGATGAGTAACAGATGTTGATGAGTAACAGACATTGATGAGTAACAGACGTTGATGAGTACCAGACGTTGACGAGTACCAGACGTTGAATAGTAACAGACGTTGATGAGTAACAGACGTTGATGAGTAACAGACGTTGATGAGTAACAGACATTGATGAGTAACAGACATTGATGAGTACCAGACATTCATGAGAAACAGACGTTGATGAGTACCAGACGTTGAATAGTAACAGACGTTGATGAGTAACATACATTGATGAGTAACAGACGTTGACGAGTACCAGACGTTGACGAGTAACAGACGTTGATGAGTAACAGACGTTGACGAGTAACAGACGTTGATGAGTAACAGACGTTGACGAGTAACAGACGTTGATGAGTAACAGACGTTGATGAGTAACAGATGATGATGAGTAACAGACGTTGACGAGTAACAGACGTTGATGAGTAACAGATGATGAGTAACAGACTGAGTAACAGACGTTGATGAGTAACAGAAGTTGATGAGTAACAGACATTGATGAGTAACAGACGTTGATGAGTAACAGACGTTGACGAGTAACAGACGTTGATGAGTAACAGACGTTGATGAGTAACAGACATTGATGAGTAACAGACATTGATGAGTAACAGACGTTGATGAGTAACAGATGATGAGTAACAGACCTTGATGAGTAACAGACATTGATGAGTAACAGACGTTGATGAGTAACAGACGTTGATGAGTAACAGACATTGATGAGTAACAGACGTTGATGAGTAACAGACATTGATGAGTAACAAGACGTTGATGAGTAACAGACGTTGATGAGTAACAGACGTTGATGAGTAACAAGACGTTGATGAGTAACAGATGTTGATGAGTAACAGACGTTGATGAGTAACAGACGTTGATGAGTAACAGACATTGATGAGTAACAGACGTTGATGAGTAACAGACGTTGATGAGTACCAGACGTTGACGAGTAACAGACATTGACGAGTAACAGACGTTGATGAGTAACAGATGATGAGTAACAGACGTTGACGAGTAACAGACCTTGATGAATAACATACATTGATGAGTAACAGACGTTGATGAGTAACAGACTTTGATGAGTAACAGACGTTGATGAGTAACAGATGTTGATGAGTAACAGACGTTGATGAGTAACAGACATTGATGAGTAACAGACGTTGATGAGTACCAGACGTTGACGAGTAACAGACATTGACGAGTAACAGACGTTGATGAGTAACAGATGATGAGTAACAGACGTTGATGAGTAACAGACGTTGATGAGTAACAAGACGTTGATGAGTAACAGATGTTGATGATTAACAGACGTTGATGAGTAACAGACGTTGATGAATAACAGACATTGATGAGTAACAGACTGAGTAACAGACGTTGATGAGTAACAGACGTTGATGAGTAACAAGACGTTGATGAGTAACAGATGATGATGATTAACAGACGTTGATGAGTAACAGACGTTGATGAGTAACAGACATTGATGAGTAACAAACTTAAGAGGAACAATAATATGTATGTAGCACTGCCTTCAATTTTATAGTAAACCAGTGATGCATTCTGACAGGAAAAGAGAATAAATTCCTAAATAAAACAATAAGTCAAACATGTTATGAAGGAAACAAAGACCTGCAGTTCTTATTTTATCTAAGATTAAGGTGGTTGTGATTTTGAGGTGGTCTTGAATTGAGGCTTCTCTGTATAGCAATGTTCTGTGTTCCCTCCATAATGCCTGATTTGCTAGGCTTCACCTCTGTAAACAGACCTGGACTTGGGTGAAAGGAAATACTCAGCCCTATACTTAACTGTGTAGTAACTAAACAAATGAAGGATAACAAAACTCACTGTGCAATTACATGACCCCAGAAATAGGGAAGGCATGTAACTTAATCCAAAGAACATATGGTACGATTGATATCGATAGAAAACAAACCTTAAAACATTTAAAAGTACATTCCCTTAAATGTAGAATCACATATTTCACTGAAGATATTAAGTCATATGTGATTATGTTTGTTTGTGTGCTGGGTTTATCTCCTCATTGAATACCCAAGGTCATTTTGAGGCAGGTTTTCCTTGTAGTAGTTAGGGACTACCTCAATGAACAACATATGATTGGCTTCATAAAATGCTAAAAAGAATGTAAAATTATGCATCAGTTTAAAAGTTTAACGTTTGACATGTAATTCAAATTCAAAATTTTAATTAAAAAATAAAGATAAATCAATCTTTATGCACCTGACAACAGTTTACATACATATCAACTGAAGTTTATATTCACTTACAACTTAATGACACCTATTTTTGAATGATTAAAATGCTGCATTTGTTGTCTGTGTATTTATTCACTTATACACCATTAAACTTGAAACAAGAGGCCCAATGGGCCTGACTTGCTCACTTGGTTCTTTAGCAACTTTGAAGTTGATCTTGGCATTTATATGCAGATACCAACTACTGCTGATTACCACTTTACTAAATTATTAGAGAAGGCTAGCAAATCTGGTAGCCCTTCACCCCTGTATGCCACAGGCCCAATATTAGGTATCTGGGCCTCATGGTTTTAATATCAATAAGTCATTTAAAGGAAAAAGTTCACGCTAGACCCTTTGGGCAGGTGAGCTAATAAGATACTTATAATCACTTCAATGCTGATGATGGACTCCACACCATGGCATGAGCTGATTAACTCTCTGGGCTGGTGAGCTACAGAAATCACATTGTCATTCGGCCTTCAGTACTCTCAGTACTTTGATTTAAAAAGTGATCACAATCTGAATACAAGTTTCAAGTGACTGATTGATTCCAAGGAAAATCATAATTCACGTAGAAATATTATCAGTCCTGTGAAAGTTAATCTCTCTCACTTTCCATTGGAATTTTTGTCACATGTGTAAGTCAGCTATTTGTTTCAAGTATCATTAGGATCCGTAGTCGTAGTCAGGTGTACCCTGCCGTAAGGTGGTGAAGAAGTGGATGTGATCCTCAGGTTTGACGTAGGTGTCCCTGACACAGGGTAGGCTGTACATTCTGTCCTGCCAAGGAGCCAGGTGTGGGTACCTATCGGAAGTAATGGCTGACTCAGGAGAAACCACAGTCATCACACCAAGTCGCTCAAACCAGGGCCAGATCATGAAGTCGACATTGCACGGCTTAGAACCTGAAGTATAAAGAGGATTCATCTGATGCTGTCATCAAAGGTTACACTATACACTGTAGTTAAAATTAGACAACTTTAACTTTTGACCAATCAAAGGTGAGGGATGTGTATTTGTGGAAAGTTTGAATTATGAAAAAATAAAAAATATCAAAAAAAAAAAAAAAAAATCAATAATATTGGTGTAACATTAATGAATAGGAATGGAGTAAATATGATTAGCCCTCCACTTTATTTGGGTATTTGGTTTGTTTTTGTTTAGTCCTATTAACAGCCAGGGTCATTTAAGGACCTGCCAGGTTTTGGAGTTGGAGGAAAGCCGGAGTACCCGGAGAAAAACCACCGGCCTACGGTCAGTACCTGGCAACTGCCCCACGTAGGTTTCGAACTCGCAACCCAGAGGTGGAGGGCTTAGTGTTAAAGTGTCGGGACACCTTAAGCACTCGGCCACCGCGGACCCTTGAAACACAGGTACTTCAATACATTTGGGTAATAAAGAAGATCAGAGTATATTGACATTATAACAACATGAATTCCACAGAAGTGGATGTGTCACCTGTGCAGAAATCTAGGTGATTACAAGAGATACTACACAGAAATATCTTTTCTAGATTTTTTATTTATAGTAACAGTGACCTTGACCTTTGGACCAGTAAAAAAACCAATCCTATGCAAGCACCTGTGGTAAGGAGAAACGGCATAAAAATTAAGTTTGATGAGCCCCAACGAACTTCAGTTATCACAAGGAAACAAATTTTCTAGTTTTAGTAACAGTGACCTTGACCTTCAACCTTCAGACCTGAAAAGCAATAATCCCAGGCAAGCACTTTTGGTAAGGCATACCTGCATGAAGTTTGAGGTTTATTGGCCTAAGGAAACTTGAGTTATTGCATGGAAAACTCTGCTGCCGTCGACATAGTACCTATGTATGATTTCTAAGCCCTCCACTCCATTTTGGGTACTCTAAAGAATATCTGAGAATTCCGAAATAATAATGAACAGGTAATTCTATCGCAAAATTGAAAAAAAAAAAGAAGGAGATTAAGACCAGGTGTTTCGACAAGAGTAAGCCTCTTCTGCTTTATTGAAGTCAACATACAAATCTAGGTCAAATCTGGGTTTAATCACATTCTCACAATGAAATCTAAGGTGGTAATAATAAAACCATTAGGCATAAAAAATGTCCACCTTCATATCGTACAAGAAAACAGAATATTTCCAAATGACATCATGATGTCGAGCATAAAGCTGTCTTCATCAATCTTCATCTCCTGAAATCTAACTCTTTATTATGTTGGTAGTCGACATCTGTCATGAAAATCATGATAAGAGTTCTTGAGTATTGAAATAACTGTGATATGTAAACACTGTGAGAAGATAAAGCAGGGGTTTTACTACCCAGAAACAGAGAGTTAAAAATTGGGAAATTGAAATAACTCTTTTCATACGGCTTAGTTGTAAGTTGTCCCCACTACTTAGGTTGTCCGTAGAGATTGAGGTAAGTGGCAAGAAATGAAATTAACTGTGATATGTAAACACTGTAAGAAGATAAAGCAGGGGCGTTACTACCCAGAAACAGAAAGTTAAAAATTGGGAAATTGAAATAACTCTTTTCATACGGCTTAGTTGTAAGTTGTCCCCACTACTAATGTTGTCTGTAGAGATTGAGTTTAGTGGCAATAAATGAAAGACAAATATAACTCATATGTCCTTCTCTTTGATCCGGTCTTCACAACTTACCTCCAAAGAACTTTCCACGCTTACCGAGCTCTTGATCATAGAAAAGCATCTGGTAATGGAACATGCGTACATTCTTTTCGTAGGAATCATCTCCCTTCGATTTAGGTATATCATAGAAGAGGGCAGTTACCTGATTCAAGAGAAAGAAATTTATTTAGATTTTAATATATGGAATCAATGAATGGCTCTGTCAGAGAAGAGGGGGCACAGAGAGAATTATAAATTTGATGAAGAGGGGACAAAGATAATTACAAACCTTTCCAAATTGTTCTGCTAACATCTTGTCTTTGGCCTTGAGAACAGGATCACTGGGTATAAGACGTTGCTCCGGATAAACATCATCCAAGTACTCATTACAAACGCTGGACTCGTAAATCACAACTCCATCCTTCTCAAGTACAGGAACAAGAGCATTGATGTAGCGATCTCGAAACCAGTCGGGCTTTGACCTCAAATTAATGTTGACAGTTTCATATCTGTAATTGAAAATCAAATAACTGACATACACATATTTGGAATATTTTTCTCAAAAAATTAAGTCACGAACCAAATATCTTTTCCACAAAGATGATCAAAACAATTACTTTTGGCACTGAAGGGATAATTTTGGGCTGGTACTATTCAATGGGTATGGCCCAACAACCTGGATTTCTGATCTGAAGTTGAGATGGTATTTTTTTCCCCCATAATTTTTGCTATTTTTGCAACAGTTATTCCCAGTTGATTAATTCAGTATTAGATTTTTGTCTAGAAATCTCCATCTACATTTTCCAACTGATCTCTTTGAAACTTTGCAGGCTTTATGACCATGATATGTACAATGTAGTTGTGTTTCCCTGAATGGCATTTTGAATCAACTAATTTTGTAAGAGTTATTTCCCTTACATTTTCATTTCTGTAGATACTCTCTCAGTTTTTAACTATTTTCTTACCATTTGCAGACTTGGCTATGGCATGAAACTGTAATTTCTCAGTGGCTGTTAAATAAGACAATCTTGTTTTTCAATATTTCCATTCTCTTGATACAATAAAGTATTTCTTTTGGGCATGGGACGGGCACATAAAATTATATATTATTCCTCCGTCTGTTTTCTTGAGGGAAGACCAACTTACGGAATGTTTTTGTATTCTAGCACAAGTCTGGTACGTTGGGCATATGGACAGAACTTCATACTGTACAATCGTAGGCGGCCCTCTGTCAGAGGTGGACAGGTTGAATCTGAAACATCAAATATACAGGTTAAAATTTGTCCAATGGTTTGGTTTGGTTTGCTTTTGTTTAACGTCCTATTAACAGCCAGGGTCATTTAAGGACGTGCCAGGTTTTGGAGGTGGAGGAAAGCCGGAGTACCCGGAGAAAAACCACCGGCCTACGGTCAGTACCTGGCAATTGCCCCACATAGGTTTCGAACTCGCAACCCAGAGGTGGAGGGCTAGTGTTAAAGTGCCGATACACCGCGGCCCCCTTGTCCAATGACATTACATCTTATGAGAATTTTTTCAAAAGGCCTCGACAGTCATCCAAGTTCTGTTATTGAATATATAAGATTTTATTTCTTGTTCCTGCTGCTTCAGGAAAAGGTTTGAACAAAATCCTGTCATTAAAACAGAGAAATAATTTGAAGAATTTCATAATTTCCCATTTCCATTACCAGATCCATTGCTCAGGTTCCAAGAAGGCCCAAGAACCAAATTTATATATACAAAACTGAGAAATGATTCTGCTTCACCAAAAAATGCTACTGATACAATTTGGTCAAAATCAACTTAGCTATTCAGGACTTGCAGCAATTCAAAGGTGGATCAATAACTCAGATTATGCATGGTCACCAAACAAGAAATCGCAAACAATTCCCCTCATGTGTCAACACATTTATATATTCTCATACTTATAGAATATGGAAGTACACATTTTCTTCAAATGGAAAAATATGATCTTCAATTGAATTATTTAGCATCTTAGTTTTTAAAAAAATCAGATGACAAACGATCAAGAAAACCACCTTATTATATCTTTGTTGACTACAAATTTATATATATATTGGTAGTGTTGGTAGTAACTACGAGACTCCCCCCCCCCCCCCCCCCCCCCCCATCATATGTTGATGCAATAATGCAATGGAAAATTACATATACACGTACCTCTATATTCTGAACATCATTACAGAGAGGGGCAATCATAGGTTGAAAATACCTGGTGCCCAAACCTTATAATCTTATTATTTTGCAATAAAATATGTTTAAATTAAACCAATACCAAGGACACCAGATATCAAACGACCTCAAATGGAACACTTGCATCAGCAACATCACATGGAAAGCAAATTCAACTTTAGTTTTTTTTAGAACAAATTTAAAACACTGCCCAAAAGAGTGCAAGAATACTGCCCTTGTCAGATCATTTATGCACCATGACATTACTTGGGACCCCTATCTAAAATCGGACATAGAAAAACTGGAAATAATACATAAGGAACAGTCCGCGAAATTACTGGAGATTTTAAAAAAGATGAAGGATGTGTCACAGAACTGCTTCAGCATCTAAAATTACAAAATTTACAAAACAAAAGGAAATCACAGAGGTTAAATTTCTTGAACAAAGTAGTTAAGGGAGTAATACCAGCTCTACCCTCAGATTTGAGATAACCCGACACTCAGGAAGGAGACAGAAAACCAACACCAAGTGTTAAGAGAACTATGAAACATCGACAATTCTAAATAGAAACTTTGTCAACAAGAAACATACAAACTCCTTCTTCATCAAAACATCCCTTAGGTGGAACCAGCTGGACAATTGTGTCGTATGCATAGAAATCGTAAAGTGATCAGCCTATTTAAAAACTCAACATCTAAGGTAATAGTGATGTTCTGTTTAATCAATTTAATCGATGATTAGTTGTTTTACCTCTGACTAAGACTAATCCATGATGTTTTTTGTGACCGATCATGGTTTGACTATAACATTGAAATTTTCAAGATTTACAGCTGACTTCAACAATTAATAAATGAAGAATATCACTGGTAAATTGAAATGCATCAAAACATTTAAGAACATAGCTAGATGCCTTAAAACATATCCCAACATTTTCCACTATATTGGTTAATGTTTCTGGCAGATATTTCCTTTTCTGTTCATGATCGATTAATAATCAATCATTGATCGTTTAAGAAACAGTGATGATCGATCATGAAACTTATATCGATTCACAGCACTATAAGATAAGTAACAGATTTCTCTCTCTCCCATCATGTCATGCCATTATTGGTATCTACGACATATATATCCGATTAAATGTATATATGTACTGAAAGATAACAGACTGGCAAGACATACCACAGCTGTACAGGTAAAAACCATAGGTAGTTATTAGGGCACTGTCCGTTACCTGTACGAGTGTACATAGTACACTACTAATCTATACCTAGTGTGGTACTAGTGCAAACTTCACAAAAACATCCATACCAAAAATAAGGACTATGGGCAGATAAAACAAATATCATTAACAGCATATATCTTGTATTGATGAATAAGTACAGTGTACCTCTGTTGACAGTGTCAATATATATGTACCTGTACAGTGGCTGTATGAAATGAAAGACAAAGTTGTACAGTGGCTGTACGACACATACCAGTACAGTGGCTGTAAGACACATACCTGTACAGTGGCTGTACGACACATACCTGTAGTGGCTGTATGAAATGAAAGACATAAAGTTGTACAGTGGCTATACAACACGTACCTGTACAGTGGCTGTATGACACATACCTGTACAGTGGCTGTACGACATACCTGTACAGTGGCTGTATGAAATGAAAGACATAAAGTTGTACAGTGGCTATACAACACGTACCTGTACAGTGGCTGTATGACACATACCTGTACAGTGGCTGTATGACACATACCTGTACAGTGGCTGTATGACATGTACCTGTACAGTGGCTGTATGACACATACCTGTACAGTGAGCTGTACAACAAGTACATGTACAGTTGCTGTACATGCCAGTTACTGACATTGGTCCATATCGGTACGTCCTAGTTACTGACATTGCTCCATATCAGAACCTCCCAGTTACTGACATTGCTCCATATCAGAACGTCCTAGTTACTGACATTGCTCCATATCAGAACGTCCCAATTACTGACATTGGTCCATATCAGAACGTCCTAGTTACTGACATTGCTCCATATCAGAACGTCCTAGTTATTGACATTGCTCCATATCAGAACGTCCCAATTACTGACATTGCTCCATATCAGAACGTCCTAGTTACTGACATTGCTCCATATCAGAACGTCCTAGTTATTGACATTGCTCCATATCAGAACGTCCCAATTACTGACATTGCTCCATATCGGTACGTCCCAATTACTGACATTGCTCCATATCAGAACGTCCCAATTACTGACATTGCTCCATATCGGTACGTCCCAATTACTGACATTGCTCCATATCGGTACGTTCTAGTTACTGACATTGCTCCATATCGGTACGTCCCAGTTACTGACATTGCTCCATATCAGAACGTCCCAATTACTGACATTGCTCCATATCGGTACGTCCCAATTACTGACATTGCTCCATATCGGTACGTCCCAATAACTGACATTGGTCCAGTTGCTCAGTTTGTGTTATCACAAGGCATACTATAAAACATGATCTGTTTCAGAATTCAAATTTCTTTATTTTGTTACAGAATATAATAATTCATCAATGCGTATCAATACACCTCAATAAAAATCTAATGACTTTGCTTTATTTTATATTTGACATCTGTATAAACTTTCCTAATAAATATTTCCTAAAGGTGGCCTACATTTGTACCCCTTACCTTCGGGCCTGCTCTTAACCAAATAACCCCACTAAGGGGATCTTTTTCATGTAAGGTGGACAGTTCTCACACAGGACACAAACAATTCCACACACTGAATGTTAGAGGTTATTGGTTAGAATTGAGCCAGTGCCTTGACCCATATTATAGGTATATGTTTTTTTCAATTTTTCTGTAATTTTACACAAGGACTACCAATATGCCCTCGTCCTGTTTTCTATCCTGTGACAATCACCTTGATGTTGTTCAATTTTCATTATATTTTTTTTTAAATTGGTGTTATCTTGATGTATAAGCAATGAAACAGGAAAGGATGAGTATATATGGAGTTTAATAGATAATAGAGTATAGAAATGGGATTTATAGGAATGAATCCTAGCTGTTATTGAGCTGGGGGGGGGGGGGGGGGGGGGCTGCTAAGAAAGGTAACGTTACTGAATACCTTCATTAACTTTAACTACTCTTTTAAGTCTTCTTTCATCTAGCGACCTCTCACCCTCCGAGCTGACATCCTTCCACCAGACTAAAGGGAAATTTTCACTAGCCTGAGCTTGTAAGGTGACCTTATAAACTCAATAATAAAAATTTACACTTCCCCAGAAGACAACCACAAACCAGTTTCTCTCCTGCCTGTGTTAGGACCCCAAATAGGCCTAGTGACCATAACATCTTTCTCTCCTTGCAGACATCAGATCACTAAGCTTAAGGGAATTTCCCACCAGCCTGAGTTAGTAAGGTGATCTATACTCTCCGCTGCTTTACCAGACCATACCATATTTTACAGTGTGCCCTCTCATATCGGGGTCATTTTGCAGGTCGTCTGCGGCAATCTAGACAATAACACAATAACACACAGGGTGTAAAAAAGGCAAAGTACCCAATGGTAGATTTCCACGAGACGTAAACCGAAGATTCATGATGTTTTTTCGACCTTTTAAAACATAACAGTTACGACATTATAACCAAACAATTAACCATATCAATATTCAAAATCTTGTTTAAAAGATCACAGGTACTTGTGGAGCGAGTGTGATTTTGTATTAAATATCACCCGGCCTATCAGATAGTTAATTTCCATGGCCACAACGTGAATTGTCATTATTAGCCATTAACTTAAATAATTAATTATGTATCTGGTTGGTATAAACGACGTGTTCTCGTTTTACTCACAATATGGTAACGTTAGGAACCTATTACATTAAGAAATCACAGTCCTGTGCACAAGTACCTGTGTAAAATATTACCAAAGATGAAGGCTTTCACAAGCCCTATAGCTGTATGTGTACACTACCTTTGCCTAGGTGTTTCACGGACATGGCTGGTATTTCACACGACAGTTGACGGACTCCTCCTTTTGTTGTCAGAGCTCGAGGAAGCTGGAACAGTCCTGCCAGCAGTCTACCGAACTTTGACATCGCACACTCTTATATATTGTCGCTTATCCTGTTAGAGTTACTCCCCCTTAAATAGTATTGGTTGTCCGCATGTAGCGGACTTTTACCCTAGATACTGTTATGTTTACGTTCTAGAATTTAGCTACTGTTGTAGCGGACTTTTACCCTAGATAAATCAATACTTATAGTGATAATAATTATAAGAATAATAAAACAAAAAAGACAACACCCCACCCCAAAAAATAACTAGAAGGCATTGCCAAATTAAAATAGCTAATTAGTAAATTTGGCCACATAACGTTATACAGTCTCTGTGTAACGTTAGAATAATACCAAAATTTAATTGACTAGCTATATAGACCACTAGCTATATATATAGACCACTAAAAAAACTTCACTGCACATAACCCTCTTCATATGGCACGCCATTCTGTCATAAAATACACAAAATACTTAAGGTCAAATTTAAGGTCAAAAGATTTAGGTCAAATCTTTTGACCATAAGGTCAAATAAGTTTAAATCCTACATAATGGCAAAATCTTTTGCCCTTAGGTCAAATCTTTTGACCTTTTAAGGTAAAAAAAAGATCGCTTAGATAATGGCAAAAAACGACTTTTTTTTCATTATGTCCACTTTTTTTATGTTAAGGAGTATTAGACACACAATGTAAAATCTTTTGACCTTATGGTCAAATCTTTTGACCTTAAGGTAAAATAAAATCCATTATGTGACGGCAGACGTGTTGATGCACCACTTGTAGGAAAAGGGAATCGTCCTCTGCACTGGGCATGCGTACAGTACAGTTTTATTTAATCAATGGAAAAGGAAACACTTAACTTCAACATTGAAAAGTGTGTAGAAAATCATATTCAATATTTAGACTACATGTATATCAAATCATTTAATATTACGAGTGAGATTGATTGTGGCCATAATGGCAAAAAAGTTTATTTACCTTAAGCAGAGACTTATATACTAAAAAAATTAGTATATAGGTCTTATTATACGTCCCTGCTTAAGGTTAAAAAATCTTTTGACCTCAAGGTAAATAAAATTTTGGAATTATGGCCATAATGGCAAAAAAATCTTTTGACGTTAAGGTTAAACAAATCTTTTGACCTTAAGTGGAATGAAATCTTTTGACCTTAGGTAAATAAACTTTTAAAATTATGGCCATAATGACAAAAAAGTTTATTTACCTTAAGGTTAAAAAAATCTTTTGACCTTAAGGGGAATTGTTTATATTCAAAAATATAAGTGTATATAACAATTAATTATGATTTTTTTTTACCTTAAGGTAAATAAACTTATTTTTGTTTGCCATTATGGCCATAATGTGAAAAGTTTATTTACCTTAAGTAAATAAACTTTTGACATTGGGTGTCCAGTAATTTAGTGATAATGCCAAATAATGCCTCCCCCCCCCCCCCCCCCCCCCCCCCCCCCCCCCCACCATTTGTACAATTCAGTTCAGGATTTCATAAGATACTTGTACACAAGCTTTTTTTTATTCTAAAAGGGATCAAGCATAACCTTTGACCTTTAACCTTGTCCGAATATGGACTAAATCTGTTCATAGGTTCATGAGAGATCTTGTACAAAATATTTACTTGGATGAAAACGATATTCCCTCACTCCACTGGGCCAATATCATGAATCTAGGCCTCTTCTTGGTATTCGGAAAATATGGTTTGAAAACAGATGCCCCAACATCAGCTTAACAAGCACATCAAGGTGACTAGTTTAATCTGTTATACATTAGATTTATACTTTGTATAATAACTATGTTGATGAGTTTGACAACATAAACACTAGCCCCAAGTTTCCTCTGGCCCTGACACTACGTCTGGTGTAGAGCCAGAGCGCAATGGTGTCAGGGCAAGAGGAAACTCGGGCTACATATAATCACTAGTCTCTAATGGTAGTGCTTTTCGTAATGTAGAGGAAAATGGAAATTGCCAGGTGGGTGATCTAGTTGAGTAGAGGACGGGGTTGTTAGAATTTGTGAAATGCATCCTTCAGCCATTAAATCAGTGTAACATTAATTAATTTTTTTCTTTGATTCTATCAATATTAAATAGCAGGGTCGTAGCTGGACCCTTTATTAAGTGGATTCATGAGCGCCGTAGGCGCAAGTCTGAAAGTTTTGGAAAGTTTTGAAGTTTTGAAAATATAAAAATGGAGTTCAAACAAAGTCGATGGTCCTGCTTTTCCCCCAGTAAACTTTATTTTTTCTATTTCTGTTCCCGATGTATCAGTGTCACTATATGGTTCTACTATGTATACAAGGTGCATTTGACTTCATATTGATACATTTAAAAAAACAACTTTTTTATGAAAAATTAAGTGGATTCATCTGCGTACTTGTGTACAGGGAGCTACGTGCCTGAATAGTCATGCTATCAGTGTGGTATACAACAGGACACAATAGTCATATAATTCATTGACAGTTTATTTTCCAAAAGTGAAGCTGTTTGTTCACAACAAAAAAATTACAAATTTCATTACCCAATGAAAGCATACAAAAAGTTTTCCGAGATAATCTTAATGACAAAAAAAAAAAAGAAAAAAAAAAAAAGATTCCAGAGGGATCTTGGCACTCGACACCACATAGGGGCCGTAATAGCTCTGTCCGTTAGAGCTCCGAGGTGCATGGTTTTGAAGCTCCCTACCTGTGTTGGTTTGTGTTTCTCGGGAAACTGAGAAACAGATAGGTTTGTACTGTCGTGATGGTGTCCTTGGTCTGACATTTTACTCTAATTTCTCTGGATGGCATATGGCGGACCTCTGGTACATTGTTCAGTGATGTAGTCACCAACTACTACAGGAAGACCCAGCCTGAATATTACCCTGGCTGTTCTTGGGACGATAAACCCAGCAAATTCTATGCAAGTTTAAAGTTACAATAGTCCAAAAAAGGAACCTGGAACCAGCCATTTGAAATATGAGATAATGATATAAATAGATGCCTTAGTTATACATTTTTTTTTTCTGTCAGTCTCAACATAAACATACTCAACTAGGGACCAAGGGCATCCTAAATAAATCCCAGAAAGTAAATCTTTCTTACATTTTTTTCCCCTGTCAGTCTCAACATAAACATACCGTACTCAAAAATCTACGCAAGAAATAACAGTAACATACTTCAAAGGGCAGCATATACAGTGCATTTCGCTTAAATGGGTTGCCTATTTGTGGGGGCTTTTTACCCGATTACCCGACTTATGCAATAAGCCGAAATGCACGTCGCCATCTTGGATTTGGTCCGTAATGGTTGTCAGACTTGGGTCGATTTTGGATGAAAATATTTGCGTTATTATTTCTAATAAACAGTGTTTTTGTTTGTGCTTTTACTGATGTCAAATTGTCAGATTACTATTACTAATTGTATAAAAATACATGTATTAAAATAACAAAACCTTAAAGATTGTTTCTTATTCGTGACACAGTACAATCGTAGCACCTCAAATCGGGGGTCATACATCCCTGTTTCATCCATGTGTTCCTAATTTGACATACAATCTAAGAACTTGCCGACAATTACAGCTAAAATCATTTATGTTTATCATAGAGACATTCTTTTGGGTTTTTTTTGTATATGAAATCTGACAAAATCTCTTTCAGTATTATTAAAGATATAGCAAACATCAACTGTTAAATTCAAGATGGCTGTTTAATAGCATATGTATTTCTTTATTTTCAAATCAGTCTTCAGTTGATAATTCACAAATAGAGACAAAGGGGGAGTCTACATGTCAAATCTGAGAAATCATGATTGTTTCAGTACTTCTAGAGGAATAGCAATAACAAGGACTGTTATGAAAGAACAATGGGGGATTTACTACAGACGTTAGGTGATTTGAACAGCCCACTATCTAATGGCGGTGGTGTTAATATACAAGTTAAAAATTCAATTAGTAAAACATGTAATACAAATGCCCTAGCTATAGCTAGTAAAAATAAATCCATTAAAAAATTACAAGCAATTTTTTATAACACAAACACATGTAAATTAAACGAAATATATCAATGATATTTTCAAGAACATTTAAATCTACAATTACAATGTATTTCAGCTTTTTTTTATAACTTTTTATAAAATTATGACAAAATGTTTCCTTTTTGGGTATGCTTTCCCATGTCATGAAAGTAACAGTCAAAACATTGAACAACAGTACACAATAATGAATTTGATCATGATTTCACAAGTAGCGAGTATAGAAATGAAGATTATTGGAGTAAGAACTATAGGTTACAGATCAATTAATGTCCACATAAAGACAACTCTATCATCACAACCATAAAAAACAGATCCCAGAAGGACCTTATCCCAGGATCTTGGTCCCAGAAGGATCCTTCACCCAGAAGGAACCTGGTCCCTGAAGCATCTTGGTCCCAAAAGTAACCTGGCCTCAGAAAGATCTTGATCACAAAGGGACTTTGGTCTCGGAAAGACCTTGAACTCAGAATGACCTAGGTAACAGAAAGACCTTGATCTCAGAATGACCTTGGTCCCAGAATGACCTTGGTCAAATAATGGCCTTGATCAAAGAATGACCTTTTTCCCAGAATGAATATCTCAGAAAGACCTTGATCCCAGAATGACCTTGGTCCCAAAATGATCTTGGTCTCAGAGGGACCTTGATCTCAGAACTATCTTGGTGCTAATAATTTGTGGTGAAATTTTCCTGTTATGGAAAACATATAGATCTTGACCTTTAAAGCAGTGACCTAAAATTTTGGTCACATAATTTATCATTTGATTCCATCAACTCTTTTAAATAAAGTCATAAAACAACATTAACTTAAACAAGAGGCCCAATGGGCCTGTATCGCTCACCTGGCTCTACAGCAACTTTGAAGTTGATTGAGGTCATTTCTAAAGATACTATGTTGATTACCTCTTTATTCAAATATGATTGTAAGCTAGTTTTATTCATATTAAAAATTTTCTAGTCCTTCATTCCAGCATTCTATTGGCCTAATATCAGGTCTTGGAGGCTCTGAGCTATCGCAAAATTATTGTTTACAGATTTAAGCCGATTTCACCCCTGTGACCTTGAATGTAGGTCAAGGTCATTTATTTGAACAAAATTGGTAGCCCTTCACCCCAGCATGCTACAGGCCCAATATCAAGTCCCTGGGCCTCTTGGTTATTGAGAAGAAGTCATTTGAAGATTATAGCCTATTTGACCCATGTGACCTTGAATGAAGGTCAAGGTCATTTATTTGAACAAACTTTGTAGCCCTTCACCCCAGCATGCTACAGGCCCAATATCAAGTCCCTGGGCCTCTTAGTTATTGAGAAGAAGTCGTTTGAAGATTATAGCCTATTTGACCCATGTGACCTGGAATGAAGGTCAAGGTCATTTATTTGAACAAACTTTGTAGCCCTTCACCCCAGCATGCTACAGGCCCAATATCAAGTCCCTGTGCCTCTTGGTTATTGAGAAGAAGTCGTTTGAAGATTATAGCCTATTTGACCCATGTGACCTTGAATGAAGGTCAAGGTCATTTATTTGAACAAACTTTGTAGCCCTTCACCCCAGCATGCTACAGGCCCAATATCAAGTCACTGGGCCTCTTGGTTATTGAGAAGAAGTCGTTTGAAGATTATAGCCTATTTGACCCATGTGACCTTGAATGAAGGTCAAGGTCATTTATTTGAACAAATTTTGTAGCCCTTCAACCCAGCATGCTTCACCCCTAATATCAAGACCCTGGGCCTCTTGGTTATTGAGAAGAAGTCGTTTGAAGATTATAGCCTATTTGACCCATGTGACCTTGAATGAAGGTCAATGTCATTTATTTGAACAAACTTTGTAGCCCTTCACGCCAGCATGCTACAAGCCCAATATCAAGTCCCTGGGCATCTTGGTTATTGAGAAGAAGTCGTTTGAAGATTATAGCCTATTTGACCCATGTGACCTTGAATGAAGGCCAAGGTCATTTATTTGAACAAACTTTGTAGCCCTTCACCCCAGCATGCTACTTGCCCAATATCAAGTCCCTGGGCCTTTTGGTTATTGAGAAGAAGTTGTTTGAATGAAAAAGTTGACGCCGGACGGCCGGACAGACGGCCGGACGGACGGCCGGACAGACGGACGGACGGACGACGGATGCCGCACCACGGCATAAGCTCACTTGCCCTTCGGGCAGGGGAGCTAATAAAGTCATAAAATAACATTAACTAAAAAACAATCCTGACCTTGGTCCTGGTAATCAGGGCCCTTATTTATGAAACCATTTTCATGCTCAAGCCTGAAATCTGTGCTTAACCCAATTTCCTTTAAACTCATGAAAGAGCTAAACATTTAAAATAATATCTCACTCAAAGTCTTTCTGAAGTTCCTATCAACTTTATCAACAAAAGAATCCCAGTGTGAGTGCAAAATTTGTATTTGAATTCGAATTTTTTAGTACGAGTACAGTTTCATGAATATGGGTTGTGGACATGTAAATATAACTTGTTAACAGGGAGATCCAAGAGGGATCTTGGCTCTCGCCATTGAATGATCTTTATTGGTTCTATGAAGGATTGACCTTTTCCCTACTTTCCTTTCTTGGCTTCTTCCTGTAAATCACTTGATACATGAGGAGATCTAAGAATAACAAACTTCCACTACCAAAATCAAAGATGGCCTCTTGTCAACTAGTTTGTTTTCTGATCGGACACAAAATCAAATGGGCACCAATATCTATCCAGTACTTTTCACACTCAAGAAATAGCAATAACTATCTTCAACTGTCAAACTCCATGGCCGTATGTCAGACATTTAGTTTTTTTATTAGTCCCAAAATCAAAACATCACAATAAGGGACCAAAGGGAACCTAAATATGAAATTTGAGAAAGACCCTTCCAGTACTTCTCAAGAAACAAGTGATAGCAAACTTTCATTGTCAAAATCCAAGATGGCCACTGTTCACCCAGAGTTTCTTTTTATTAGTCCCAAAATCAAAAGGGCACAACTAGGGATCAAGAGAACCCTATCAATGAAATCTGAAAAAGACCAGTCCAGTACTTCTTAATAATAGGGAGAACAAGAATCTATTAAGGGCCT
This sequence comes from Pecten maximus, assembly GCF_902652985.1. Taxonomy (NCBI): domain Eukaryota; kingdom Metazoa; phylum Mollusca; class Bivalvia; order Pectinida; family Pectinidae; genus Pecten; species Pecten maximus. The sequence goes on from NC_047025.1 coordinate 5,982,041, forward strand.
ACAATGGATGACAGGCCATGGACACAGGGTGATTTGTACAAATTCACACAAGATGGCCATCTGTCGGCCATTTTGTTTTCCAGACCCGATTCAAAACTGAACAGGCACAACTAGGGACCAAGGGGGATCTACATGACTTCTAAACTGATTCCAGTATAACCACCTCACAAACTTTGTTGGAGCGGGTATAAAAATAATATTTGGTCTTTACCCGACGGAATGTGTATAAATTACTTTCCATGAAATGGTAAATTCAGCTTTCAACTAAGATTACAAAGCCTGCTGGTGACCATAGTGTTCCTGCCAACACCTTGGTCCAAACAAGCACCTTTTTACACCATAATTTTGTAAGTCTGCCATCTGGGAGATGGTGGGTTAATAAGCTATATAAATGCCTGTAATGTATAAATTCAATACATTTTAATACAGTACAGGGCATCCAGTTGACCCTTGACTTTTAGCAATTTCAGAAGTCAAATCACTATTTCTGAGAAATCTGAAGGGTCAAAACATATGTCAAATAGACATGTCCCTTCAAACCCAAGAGTCAGATCTCATTTTGGGGAGTCAAAAATATACTCTCAAGGGTCTACTGGATGCCCTGTAGTATAACATTGAAAAGCAAATTGAAAATATACTGTATGAAGAGAAACAAAGACAACAGTTGACTATACTTGACACTGAAGGATGCTGCAGATTAAATTTTATCAAAATCCTTTTATTCAAAGGACTTAAATTAAAACCCTTAGCATCATTATCCCAATTTGGTCCAGAGGGCGGCGTCCAATATGGAACTTAATTTATCTAAGGATACTTCAAACTAATTTCATATTTATCTGTTTATCTGAACAGAAAAGGATTTTAAAGGTTTATCTGTTTCTCCTGATGGGCCCCGCCCCCTTTCCCAAGATGGTATTGACCAGCCATTTTTTCAAAATCAAGCTAATTTTACCCAAAAATGCTGCAGACCTAATGATGGAAATCCTTCTGTGAAATCATAAAGGATTTTGAAAGTATATAAGTCACTGTACTTCCCATATTGCATTCAGTTCCCAAGGGGATGGGCCAAATCTTTTTTTTTCCTTTCTTCATTTATACACAATGGAATAGCATTACTTTTCCCCAAGGTTTCTGAAAACCATATTTTTCAAATTTTATTTATTTTACAAAAATTCAGAAAAAAATTATATCAAACCTTCCCAAAGAAATCCCACGCTGGGCTGATGACCCATACAGATCTGTACCTTCCCTGGCGATGGTCTAAGTACATGCATACCCATTCATCACTCCACTAATTAATTTAACAGGAAAAAACGGAGATGTATTTGCAGGGTTAATATTTATTTCCCCAACCCCCTATCTATACAAACTTGAATCTAATTCTAACAAGGAGACTTCAGACCAAAATGCTTTTATCTGAATATTCGCCCTCTACTCTTATCTCCATTGCAAAACACATCCCCCACCCCCATTAAACGTGTCAGTTTGTGTTTCTGGGGAAGCTGAGAAACAATCCTGACTATGCTTTTATGGTTGTGTCTTTGGGCAAGACACTTTTCCCAAATTGCCCTGGATGGCATGCAACGGGCCTCCCACATGTTCACTGAGGTAGTCACCAACTACTACAAGGAGACTCCACCTCAAAATGGCCCTGGCTGTTCACGTACAGCTAACAACAAACATTAAACTTGATTAAACAAGGCAAATCAAATAATGGACCAAAGATTTGGAAGAGCCCACCATCTTCAGACAATGAGGTCTGTGATATGTAAACACACAATTATCAGAATTTTGCTGTCATTTTTATAGTACTGTTAATACCATTAACTATTCAGATTTCCCTGACCAACCTCTTATCTATCAACAATGTATGTACATGTTTACATCACTAGAAACATGTTTTACCATTTCACCTGGACGATAACCTATTGTGACTCTTCAATCAAAAATATTTTGAAGATTGTCTTAGTTTGTGTACATTTTAAGGTAAACAACACTAGTTAGGCCCTCTTGAGGATCCTAGGGTCCACCTATGTACAAAATGTGTAAATTCCCTAAAGGAACCTGTAGGCCCCTCTATGTACATACTGTGTACACTCCCTAAAGGAACCTGTAGGCCCCTCTATGTACATACTGTGTACACTCCCTAAAGGATCCTGTAGGTCCCTCTATGTACATACTGTGTACACTCCCTAAAGGAACCTGTAGGCCCCTCTATGTACAAACTGTGTACACTCCCTAAAGGAACCTGTAGGCCCCTCTATGTACAAACTGTGTACACTCCCTAAAGGAACCTGTAGGCCCCTCTATGTACATACTGTGTACACTCCCTAAAGGAACCTGTAGGCCCCTCTATGTACATACTGTGTACACTCCCTAAAGGAACCTGTGGGTCCCTCTATGTACATACTGTGTACACTCCCTAAAGGAACCTGTAAGTCCCTCTATGTACATACTGTGTACACTCCCTAAAGGAACCTGTAGGCCCCTCTATGTACATACTGTGTACACTCCCTAAAGGAACCTGTAGGCCCCTCTATGTACATACTGTGTACACTCCCTAGAGGAACCTGTAGGGCCCTCTATGTACAAACATGTACTGTTGACATTCCTTAGAGATCCCCTCTGCATACATACTTATGCAGATAATTATGTCTCAATTATTAAGTAATCTCATTTTCATCAATTAAATGGTTTGACATCGAAATTCTTAATCTGGTTAGCTGAGGACTATATCTCCAAATCTTCCTCTTCTTCGAGCAGGCGTTTTCTTTTAAACAACCGATGTTGAATCCTCCAACGTCGGTATCCAATCAGTGCCGTCAGGCCATATACAAACATACAGATATATCCTACTACCTACAACAAGAAATAGCAACGTTAGTAAACAACTACTGATGAATAAACATTGGTAAACAACTACTAATGAATAAACATTAGTAAGCAACTACTAATGAATAAACATTAGTAAGCAACTACTAATGAATAAACATTAGTAAGCAACTACTAATGAATAAACATTAGTAAACAACTACTAATGAATAAACATTATTAAGCAACTACTAATGAATAAACATTAGTAAGCAACTACTAATGAATAAACATTAGAAAACAACTACTAATGAATAAACATTAGTAAGCAACTACTAATGAATAAACATTAGTAAACAACTACTAATGAATAAACATTAGTAAGCAACTACTAATGAATAAACATTAGAAAACAACTACTAATGAATAAACATTAGTAAACAACTACTAATGAATAAACATTTAACTCAGTAAATTACAACTAATGAATAAAAATTAGTTAACAACTACTAAATGAACAAGAGGCCCATGGGCCTTAACGGTCATCTGACAAACACTTACACTTACAGCAGGGACACACACCCCAATCCAGCATTATTACCATAAATTATTTATCGCAGCCAGTTATGTTTTAGATCAAATTTGGTTTTTATCCATTTAGCTTGTCCAGGAAGAGCAGCATCATAAAGCAAAATTTTAGCCAAGTTCCCATTTTTGGGGCATGCCCCTCTGTCCCAATGGGTCAGACAAGACTCATTTATATCAATTAGGATTGCCTTTCCCCAATGATGTTTCATACTAAATATGGTTGTAATCAATTAAGGCATTAAGGAGGAATTGCATTTTTAAGAAATGTTTAACCTAAGCACTCCTTTTGCCCCATCTTTTTTTCCCCAGGGGTCAAACCTGTCTCATAAAAAAATATGATTGCCGTCACCTAATATGTTTCACATCAAATTTGGTTGTAATGCACCAAAAGGTTAGGGAGGATTAGGATTTAACAGCAAATATTCACCAAAGTTCCCATTTTGGGGCCCTGCCCCTCAGGCCCCAGGGGTCACACTAGCCTCGTTTATATAAAATATGACCACCCTTCCCAAAGGATGTTTCACACCATATTTCGTATTAATCCACCCAAGGGTTAGAGAGAAGTAGATTTATAGCAAAAATTCACCAAATTTCCCCTTTTGGGGCCCCGCCCCTCTGGCCCTAGGGGTCAAACCAGCCTCATTTATATAAAATATGACCACCCTCCACCAATGATGTTTCACACAATATCTGGTTGAAATCCACCAAAGGGTTAAGGACGAGTAGGATTTTATAGCAAAATTTCATCAAAGTTCCCTTTTTTGGGCCCGTCACTCTGGCCCCAGGGCTCACAACAGCCTCACTTATATAAAATATGACCACCCTCCCCCAATGATGTTTCACAACATATCTGGTTGAAATCTACTAAAGGGTTAAGGAGGAGTAGGATTTTATAGCAAAATTTCATCAAAGTTCCCCATTTGGGGCCCCACCCCTCAGGCCCCAGGGGTCACACTAGCCTCATTTATATAAAATATGACTGCCCTCCCCAAATGATGTTTCACAACATATCTGGTTGAAATCCACTAAAGGGTTAAGGAGGAGTAGGATTTTATAGCAAAATTTCATCAAAGTTCCCCTTTTGGGGCCCCGCCCCTCAGGCCCCAGCGGTCACACCAACTTCATTTATATAAAATATGACCGCCCTCCCCAAATGATGTTTCACAACATATCTGGTTGAAATCCACTAAAGGGTTGAGGAGGAGTAGGATTTTATAGCAAAATTTCATCAAAGTTCCCCTTTTGGGGCCCCGCCCCTCAGGCCCCAGGGGTCACACCAACTTCATTTATATAAAATATGACCGCCCTCCCCCAATGATGTTTCACACCAAATTTAGTTGTAATCCACCCAAGGGTAAAGGAGGAGTAGGATTTTATAGCAATATTCACCTAAGTTCCCTTTTTGGGGCCCCGCCCTTCTGGCCCCAGGGGTCAGACCAGCCTCATTTATATAAAATATGATTGCCCTCCCCCAATGATGCTTCAAACCAAATTTGGAAGTAATCCACCCAAGGGTTAAGGAGGAGTAGCGTTTTGAAAGAAAAAGTTTACGGACGGCGCACGGCGCACGACGCACGGCGGACGAAGCACGATGACTATAGGTCATCCTGACCCTTTGGGTCAGATGACCTAATAAAAAGTTAAATTACTGTTAATGATTAGAATAAACATGGTCCATTGGAGTTTGTGGGGTGTTTTACAGTGTGAGAAAAAACTCAAATTTTGAATTGATGATTTTTGAAATTGTGACCTACCACACACAATATGAGTTTATGGATAGTGGAGCTCGGAACATCACTGCCCATTTTCTGATAGAAGTCAAAGGCGCTTGCCACCAGTGAGGATCCGACCAGATAGAGGAAGGAAAATATGGAATACACAACCATATCCTGTGGATGGAAAATCAGGTACATAATAATGATTAAAACATTCTTCTTATAAAACACATTTCAAAAACAAGAGGCCCAAAGGGCTTGTATCACTCAGCTTAATTTTTCAGGAATCTTTTTTTTTGTCAATTATCATGTCAATAATACAAGTGACTTGTCTGTTCACGTGTCTGTAATAAGTGCCAAAATGATTTAATAAAATGAAAATAAAATGAAAATAACCTTTATTATCATCATTTATATGGTTAACAAGTCACATAAGCTCTATAGAGCTTTTATTATGATGCCACTGACGGAATAAATATTGTCTTGGATGCATGTTGGGGGAAAACCAACGTGCTATCGGTGGGGAAACAACAAACCCAACAGACATCCCCTGCCCCGTGCGACTCGAACCCACATTCTAGGGGAGAGTGGTTTGAAGCTCACGCATGACTGCACTGATGACTGTCAGCACATTAGCGATCATGGCTACAGAGGCACCCAATGAATATGAGTATAAAGTATTGCACTGTAAAAAGAACCATTAACTTATACAGTAGGTTTTCCAAGAAGGAACAGTCCATCAAAGATATATAATTGAAACAATTAAACATCAAACTGTAATTCCAAACTTTAACTGTGAAAATATCAATATCCAAAATGACCATGGCCACCTGTCATGCAGCCATTTTTTTTCTGGTCTCTCTCCAAATTGACCAGATATAACTAAGGACCAGTACCAGGTGACAGGTAAATACTATAACGTACCAGGTGACAGGTAAATACTATAAAGTACCAGTTGACAGGTAAATACTCACTATGAAGTACCAGGTGACAGGTAAATACTATAAAGTACCAGGTGACAGGTAAATACTATAAAGTACCAGGTGACAGGTAAATACTATAAGGTACCAGGTGACAGGTAAATACTATAAAGTACCAGGTGACAGGTAAATACTATAAAGTACCAGGTGACAGGTAAATACTATAAAGTACCAGGTGACAGGTAAATACTATAAGGTACCAGGTGACAGGTAAATACTATAAAGTACCAGGTGACAGGTAAATACTATAAGGTACCAGGTGACAGGTAAATACTATAAAGTACCATGTGACAGGTAAATACTATAAAGTACCAGGTGACAGGTAAATACTATACAGTACTAGTTTACAGGTAAATACTATAAAGTACCGGGTGACAGGTAAATACTATAAAGTAACAGTTGATGGGTAAATACTATACAGTACCAGGTGACAGGTAAATACTATAAAGTACCTGTTGACAGGTAAATACTATAAAGAACCAGTTGACAGGTAAATACTATAAAGTACCAGTTGACAGGTTAATACTATAAAGTACCAGGTGACAGGTACATACTATAAAGTACCAGGTGACAGGTAAATACTATAAAGTACCTGTTGACAGGTAAATACTCACTATGAAGTACCAGTTGACAGGTAACATGTAGATGAGTCCTGTGCTGTGGATTGACCAGATGAAGGTGCTGGTTGTGATAGTGAGAACAAGGACAAATAGCATCACCCGGAAGTGCCAACTGAGCGGAAGCTGGAGGAAATCAACACCGCCTCGGCCAAACGAAGATGTCAGACTCACCATGGACATCAAGGAGAGAATCTGATGTTAAAAATTTCATTCCAGATGATTGCATCAGCTCCCATCTCAAATTTTCAAAACATTTCATGCGCGCATTAAAGAGGAGTAGAATTTTAAAGCAAACTTTTCTCTAAGCTCCACTTCTTGGGCCTAGTTGTCCCTCTCTGTCCCCAGAGGTTGAACCAGATTCATTTATAGATGTTTCAAACCAAATTTGATCATTATCTACTCAAGCATTAAGGAGGAGTAGCATTTAAAAGCAAAATCTTTCCCCTTTTGTGGCTATGCCCCCTCTGTCCCCATGAATCAAACCAGCCTCATTTATATAAATAATGATCGCCCTTCCTCAATGATATAATTATGTTTCAGACCAATTTGAACTGGTTGAAAATTGCTTTGGAGTTCAGAAGGAGAAGCATTTTGAAAATAAATCTTTACACATAACAATAAACAAAGTACAATGGCTATAGATTATCCTGACCAATAAGGTCAGATGACATAAAAGATGGGCCCCCTTTACCGATGGATACTGAGGACCAAATCTGATCACAATATCTTCATCTCAACAAAGGTAGAACTGAAGGATAATTGTCTATTAGACCCTGTCCATATGTCAACCCAACAATTTATACAAAGTTCAGTCATATCATGATCACCTGACAATTTGGGCAAATGTTCAAACATTCTAGAATAGAAGCATTTTGAAGGAAATATTTGATGCAATGATCCCAGAGAGACTATATATGATGATATTAGCCTGATATATATATAAGGACACCTGGTCCAAAAAAAACTTACAACTTGAAGTAAGCGCAGCATTCCTGTACATGATCTAATGTAGGGTTTGTTACAGAAGAGGAACACCACTTCTGCTGGCTCTGAAGCAAGTCTTTTCTGTTCACTCTGGTACCGTCTTCGGGAGTCAGGTCTGACCCCGTTGTGGGGCGACCCCGGTCCTGAGTAGTTCATGTTAGCCACACTAGATGACTCTGAGTCACACAGACTAGTCCGTTCTTGGACAGGACTCAAATCTGGATCACTTTCCTCCATAATCTGAAATTTGACAAAAATCATCATCATTAACTGATTAAATCCTTTTGTTTTTTCAGAGCTAAAAAGTATTTGAATTCAAATATTCTTAAGTAAGCGATCCAAGAGATATCTTTGATTTCTCAAATATTTCAAATTTTGACCTTATAAGTATTCTGCTGCAATGCATTATTTTACACACTGGTATGCCATAGATAATAGTTAATACCTCCACTATATAATTACTGGTTGATTTGAACAGTCCACCATCTGATAATGGTAGACTGAAACACATAATAAATCAATAACAAAAGATATTATATATATGAATACAGTACAGATGTCTGAAGTTGGTGTTGACTTCACTCACAATAACATAAATATCAACCGTCTACTGTAGACATATTGAACATGATTTACTGTATGTTATACATCGCAATTAGCTGAATTTTCATGCTGTCTGTGGTCAAACATGTGATTATTACGACATTGATCTCTAATTTAGCACATTTCCATAAGTTTAGCTTGAACTTACGACGTAGGTTCTTTCTTCTTAGAAAATATGTATCTTCACAAAATTCTTTTTCATTTTCGACATCTTTTATGCTCAGTTTCAGCAGCCGACATCATGTCGCTTATGTACTTAATAATTATCATTTCAGATTTCACGTTTCATAGAATTTGTGTTATTTCGCAGCTTTTCTGACCGTATTATTTGTTTTCATTTACTATCATTGATTCTTATTGCTTTAAGATAAAATATCTATTTATATAGCATGCGTATCTAATTATTTTTATTTACACAACGGCCCGGCCAAAAATCACGTGATAATCAAAATGGCAGCCTCCAGGGATGAATATATTTATCTTCTTCTTCTTTAGGTTTACGGGGTTGTTATATGATTGTCATTGAAAAAATCGTGACGTACGACAACAGATGTTGCAAATAGGGCCATGAGTGGAAACGACAAAGACTTTGCGCCTCTGACGGCAATATGTGTGCGAAATCTGAATGACAAGTTATATGAGAAGCGCAAAATGGGAGCTCTGGAAGTTGAAAGGTAGGTCAAGTGATCGTGATAGACCCATCGTGATGACTGAATAAGGTTTGCGGAAACCACCGGCTTGCGTATAATACGTTAACTTACCAATTATACACAAATTGAGGTATACATACAAATGTAGCTCTGTTCCTATAAATAACCAAAATCAATTTAAACTTAACATAAAAAAAATGTCCAAATCTCATTTTATTAATGGTTATGAAAAATTCATCGTCGGAAACCCATGGTTGATACCAATGCAAAAATAAAATTAATTGCATTTGGGAAAATACCAAAAATTGATGCAATACTTACAGTTACAGTAACATCAATTGGTTTCTTATATAAGTAGCCAACTGCAACACGTTCATGACAGTTAACATCTTCAACTTAAGTAAAATATTATTTACATTTTCATAAATTAATGTGTCTTTAAATGGTACGGTAGCTTAGGCAAATCTGGATATATATGTTCAGAAAAGTGTTTCCTTATATCTAGCAGAGAATGCTGCGGATATAACTTTTTATCATGTATTCACATTTGAAGCAGTGAAATGAATATTTTTAGTCTAGTTGTGCATTTTCAGTCGTATTTGAGTAATTTCATTGTAGCAATTATTCAATATCCATATTCACTCTGTGTTCCGTAGCAAACTATATAAGTGATAGAGTCAATCCGATATGGCGTGGTTGTGTGGTCTGCACAGAAGCATCCCTTTCATGATGATTCTGGCATAAGGTACGCTTGGTTAGTCTCTGCATAGATCAGAGTACAAATAGATTTTGTTATTGTTGGATGTTTGTTCTGATTGTTGCTAGGATTTTTTAAAAAAATCTTTAATGATGTCTGTGTTTACTTTTAATTTAGGATGGTGAGAGATTTCTCGGTTACTGGCCAGACTGTTCAGATTCAGCGGGTCCTGAAAGTTCTTGGTGAAGACCTGGCATTGTCCCACAACCCTAACTCACGGAAAGGTGGTGTCATAGGTTTGGCAGCTACAGCCATTGCTCTAGGAAAGGTTAGGTTTGATCAAAACAACAGAAAGGTTGCAGTTAACTGTTTCTGTGATCTCTGGTGATACATGGTTCAGACAGATGATAAAAAGTGCTGGAATTTTCGGTCAGTGTGGGAAAAATGCGTACTTGATATAAATATGCTTTTTTCAGATTCCTTAAAAATGGGTAGTTTGTTACAAGAAAATTATAAAAAGATTTCAATCATCAACATTAATTATTTACTTAAATTTTTGATAATATCTTGATTGCGATGCATGCATGGTTATTCATTTCGGGCTCAGTCTTTTGAGAACTTTAAATTTGCTTACCTGACACAATTTAAATCATTAAAGATAAAAATTATCTCCATTCCATACAAATTAAGTGGACAAAAACTGCACTAGGAGATTGAGAAAAAGTGATGGAAGATGCTTGAAAAGTGCTTGAATTTTGAGGTGGAAAGTCTGTACAAACTACAGTGATACCAAAATCAAAATTAAATGTGAAAGATATATTGTAAGGGTCACTAAGAAAAACGGCCTGCTGGTTATAAATTGTTTAGTGGCCACCATCTCTTCAAATTGCTCCATGTTCCTCTATCTGTTCTTCAACAAGTTTTGTTATTGCTAGTTCTTGAAAAGTGCTGATCTTTCCCTAACACATGTATATGCAGGCTGCCTATTGGTCCTTCATTACACAGGTTTAAACATTGAATATTACACCAGTAATGCAATTTTTGTATGTTGAAGTTTGCAGTCACTCTTTTGCTAAAATATCGGGTGAATTCTTCAAGTTCTATTAATTTCCAGTTTAAGACTTTCTGAGCTTCTTCTATTATGTGATATGACATTGACGTTTTGTTGCTAGGAGTCGACTAATTATGTGGCGGAGCTTGTCAAGCCTGTACTGGACTCCTTCACTGACCAGGACAGTAGAGTGAGGTACTATGCCTGTGAAGCTTTATACAACATCTCAAAAGTCTGTCGGGGATTTGTCCTTCCTTACTTCAATGAGATTTTTGATGGCCTGAGTAAGGTAAGAAATTTAAGCCCCAAACAAAGCTATAAAAAAAATTATTATTATGTATTAACATTATACACTATTTAAGCATTGATGTCATTTGTTTTTTAGTTTCATCGGGGTATAAAACAAGTTTTGTTTGCAAACTGTATGAATCCGCGTAGCGGATTCTTACAGAAGTTTGCAAACAAAATTTGTTTCATACCCCGATGAAACTAAAAAATAATTGACATCAACGCTTATAATTAATTTTTGAAAATGATTTTCTAATTTAAAACATGTCTTATGTACAATTTTACTGGTTTTAAATGGGATTCTTTTTCTCAAATCAATACACAACGTCAATTGTCGTATTGTGACGCCACATTTTTCGTGCCATTCATGATTCTCAGAATTTCTCTCATAGAAGAATGAAATTTTTTTTTCGACCAATCACATTTGAGTATTTACCATGAAAACAAAGAAAAATTAATTATAGAATAATGCATGCTTTGTTAGACCTTTGCATATGTAAGATACATTTTTCTCACATACTTCACAGGATTATCCCACAGTTGCCAGGGAAAAGATAAATCAATCTTACACGGGGGGGTAAAGACAGTCGGCACGCGCTATATGACGCTGCTCACAATAACGTATCGTCATCATTTTACGTTGAGTAACTATGTCTTAAATGATGACGTCATTAATTTTGACGCACATTGCAATGGGCATTGCAGATGGCGCGATGAAAAGTTTCATAAAAGCTGACATATGCTTGCAAGTATGTGAGAAAAATAATCAAACATGGGTCTGTTCAGCAAACAAGGATATCTCAACCCTCGTGTAAGAGTTTGGCAACCTGCACTTGACAAGCCTCATGCTGACTGGCCAAACTCTTACACTCGGGTTGAGATATCCCTGTCTACAGAACAGACCCATGTTAGATTCTATTAGTCCCATGTAGAACACCCATGTGGGTTAACTCCATCCCATATAGGTGCACCGAGTGACCTCAGGTCCGGGACTGCTTTTTATGTACAAAGGGGAGTAACTTTTGCAGTTGTTAGGAGAATCATATTTGAATCAGACTCCGATTGGGGCCATGCCCTAAGCCTACTCAGTAGGATAGACTAGACAAATGCCGCACACCAAAACTGTGTGACGTCACTGGGAAAACCCTTCTGTTGGTTCATATGTATAATAACTTTCACTTTCATTTTTATTATATATGTTTCCTTAACAGTTCATTTTGCATTATATTTCGGTTCATATATGATGAAGTTGAACTATATTTTCTATGTGTCATTTGAACAAATTATAAATTGTGTTCATTAATTAAATATAAACGATTACACACTACAGAACAATGCATGCTTTGTTAGACCAGATTTCTTCATCTAACAATGTAGAACATTATGTCATAATCTACTGTAACATGCTAAATTTAGACTCTTAATTTAAAAGAAAACAACAGAATATTGTATGTGTGACGATTGCTGTAATTATTCCACAGTTATCCTCAGACACCGACCAGAACGTCAAGAATGGAACTGAGCTCCTCGACAGACTGATCAAGGTTAGTTTTGCAATATTATATAAGCATAACCGGTATGTAAAAATTGTCCTGTTTCTGCGAATTATGATAAACAACAAGCATTTTTAGACTAGATTTTAGTAGTATATGGCAGAGGGTATGGTCTCTGTCGGAATCCATCAGGAGGCTGCTCTGGTGCTGCATGGATAAATTATTAAATAATTAACAGAAATTAATTGACTTCTCACAAAAATAAATCTCAAAAGTGATGACTTCATTTAAAAAGAAATCAAGAAAATTTGAAAGCGTTTTATAATGCTTATCAGCATAAAAACAAACCTATATTTTACCAGCGAAATAGTTTTAGCAGTTGTAATGTAAATGATAAACAAACACGTTTTAAACAATAATTATAGTTACTTAGTGCCTGCTTAGTTTTTAAACTATCTGTACGATGTAACTTTTATGCGGCACATTGGTAACACACTTAATAATAATAATACTTTATTTTCTGAGGGTGACATATTTAGCATGTGCTAATCTTACATATGGCCCTCTATAACAACATACAAAACATAATATACATTAATCAACAGATAACATGATATCTTGAAATACATACAATGTAATTGGATAAGAGTTATAGTAACGAACATGCAGGTACTCATAGAATAATTGTATATACAGTCAAACTTCGATGTTTCGAAGTTCAAGGGACTAACAGAAAAACTTCGAAACAGCGGGACTTCGAATTATTCATGGTTGACAATAGATCGATGTTTTCTTGATAATGACCATATCCGTTAACGTTACATGTCCTCAGTGTCTTCGTGTTGATCGTCGCCTGTCAGGCTCACATCGAAAAGTTTAGTTAATTTATACCTCAAACACAACAAAATAAAAATTCTTTTCATTAATTATACCTAAGCATTTTATTAATTAAACAAAATATGTATCGGTTACAAAACACTTATATCGCGTTTAACAGATAAAGCAAAAGAAGTACAATGTACACTTACGTAAGTCGTTAGGCTTTTCTGCTAAAGACACGTGCGTTTACGTTATGTGCATATAAAATACGGAATGCCGATCGGTTGGAGAATGCATGATTGAATGACAAATAATCGATTTACTTGGATATTTATGTATAAGTTTGAAACGTGACACTTTGAATATGAGTGAAGCCATCGCTAATTGTTTGTGTTTAAAATTGGTCCAGTTGTTTTACAGTTCCGTAAAATTTACTCACCGACCGCTGATTTCAATGGTGGCGGAGATTATCAGAGACGACTACCGAAATGTTTTACCGGAGTGATTAAATGTCATGGCTTCTAAATACACCTTTTATCTATCAATTTGGTCTGATTATTAATTAACCCCATGACCGGGAGTGACAACACACGCTATCGTTATCCCTATTGTCAGTCAGGGCATTTGGGGGAGAGGTGTGAAATCTTGCCGCAGGGGTCACGACAAACACCTGTCCAGTGGTCAGTACAGGTAATTTTTTTGTTCGAATCATGAGATGTCAATTACCTATAATATCATAGCTAACGGGTCATGAAAAAAAGTTCGATACATCGAAAACTTCGATTTATAAAAATTCGAATCATACATAGTTTCTTTAGTAGTGTTATATAGTGGGAAAATTCGGGACCAAGCAAAAAGTTCGATACAGCGAGAAATTTGAATCAACGAAGTTCGAATCATCGAGGTTTGACTGTAGTTACATGTATCATTCGGAAAGAACATGAATTTCTTTATATATACATTTATAGGGAAACATTTAAAATCAATTAAGCATTGATGTCATTTTTTTTTAGTTTCATCGGGGTATGAAACAAATTTTGTTTGCAAACTTCTCTAAGAATCCGCTCTGCGGATTCATACAGTTTGCAAACAAAATTTGTTTCATACCCTGATGAAACTAAAAAAATATTGACATCAACGCTTATAATTAATTTTTGAAAATGATTTTCTAATTTAAAACATGTTTTATGTACAATTTTACTGGTTTTGAATGGGATTCTTTTTCTCAAATCAATGCGCATCGTCAATTGTCGTATTGTGACGTCACATTTTTCGCGCCATTCTCGGAATTTCTTTCATAGAAGAATGAAAAGAATTTTTCGACCAATCACATTTGAGTATTTACCATGAAAACAAAGAAAAATTAATTATATACATTTATAGGGAAACATTTAAAATCAATAGATCATAATAAAACCGCGATCACATGAAAAGGTATATATAGGGTTACCTGCCCGACCGTGTAGGTTTTCTCCGGGTACTATATGATTTCCTCCCACAGTAAGACCCCACACAGGGTTCAATCTGGATCAACAAGCATGATTGATATAAGTTAGTATAAGTTGTTTTGCATTTGTCGTAAAATGAAATTAACAAAGTTTACATTTAACAAAAACAGTTCCATTATATTTTTTTAATTATTGATCTTCAGTTTCCATGTGCACGTTACAGTACCTTGATGGATGATCTCGAGTATTTAATGTAATTATGTCATCTCCACAGGACATCGTAACCGAAAGCTCAGCCTTTGATCTACGGGCATTCATTCCAATTTTGCGAGAAAAATTGTATGTTAAGCAACAATATCCACGCCAGTTCATCGTGTCATGGGTACGTATCCACACCAAGCCAATGTTTTGTGAATAGGTATCAATTCTAGGCCAATGTTTTTGGGATAGATATCCATCCTAGGTCAACGTTTTATTCATAAATATCCACCCCAAGCCAACGTTTTGTTGGTAATTATCCATGGATAATGATATATCCACGCTAAGCCATTGTTTTGTGGGTAATTTTCCATGCCATGCCATCATTTTATGGATAATTATCCATGCCAAGCCATCATTTTGTGGATAATTATCCATGCCAAGCCATCATTTTTTGGATAAGTATCCACGCGCCAATACATTGTTTTGTGGTAATTATCCACACCAACCCATGGTTTTGTGGGCTAGTATCCATATCAATTCACCGTTTCTTGGGTAAGAATCCATGCCAATCAGCTTTAGGTTATCGATAATACTTTGTAAGTAACTTGAGACAAAATCTTTAAGCAGAATTCTGATTATATTTAATTTGTATTGTTAGATTGATTTAAGACAAAAATATTTGTTAATGTTTATTTTAATAATGGCAACTGATGCTCATTGGGCCTGGGCTGTTATGTCCCCTCCATGATCTGAGGATTAAATTGCTTTGTTACTCCAATTATCGCAGTTTATCAAAGATTGTCATTCATTTGTTTTTTGAATTAATTAAGATGATAATATTTTCCATCAAAGTTCTATAATTAAGGACAAAAATTAATGCACTTTCATTACACTGTAACACTGTTTTCCATCAAAGTTCTATAATTAAGGACACAAATTAATGCTGTTTCATTACACTGTAACACTGTTTTCCATCAAAGTTCTATAATTAAGGACAAAAATTAATGCTGTTTTATTAAATTGTTACACTCGAAAAATCCATCTAATTTTTCTATGAATTTTTGAATTTCAACAAATATGATGTCAAATCACGATCAGGAAGAGGAACATACAGGTTTCAGAATGCTCTATTTTATAATTAGGTTCATCGTCATATATTGATAGGTTGTTAGGTCTATCATGACTTGTTGATAAATTGTTACTAAGTATGTTTTCTGTACTACAGATTGCCGTCCTAGATGCCGTTCCAGACATCAATATGCTCGTACTACTACCTGAAATATTACATGGTCTTTTTGAGATTCTCGGTGACCCAAACCCGGAAATCAGCAAAATGTAAGAGATGTTGAGGTCATCTGATCTGACCCAAAGGGTCAGGATGACCATCATGTCGTCTGTCGTTGTGCACTGTGTTCTGTCCATATACTTTTCACAGATTTAATTTCTTTTCAAATTCCACCTGTGGGATCTAATTACATCAAGCTTGCCAGGAATGATTCTGAAATGGTCCAGACCAAGTGTTGTTATTTTTCAGTTAATTTCAAAATCCAAGATGGCCGCCATCTTGTAAAAATACATTTCAAAACCTCCCGTTCCATTGTTGCCATTGAGCTAAAAAATTATAGTGGGGATGTTAAGGAAAGGAAGCCAATATGACCATCATTTTGAAAAATATATTTTGAACTTTTCTGGTTACAAAAGTGTGATTTTTGTCGAAACTTGTCAGGAATGATCCTGAGCTGGTCCTGATCAAGTTGGTCTAAATACCAACATGGATGATTATAAGACTCTTTCATATGTGTATATGTAGGATAGGGATATTCCACACGAGGGGTCACAAAATGTGGTGAAACCCGAGGCTTGCCGAATTTCTGGCGAAAGTGTCCCTCAGCCATCCATTTTCTTCAATTTTTTAATTTCTTTATTTGACGTTTTTACTAAATATACTTGTGATATTCTGAAAGATCATACCCTATTTTGGCAAACTATGTTTGCACACACATTTCATTCATTTTGTGGTTAAGTGATGAACGAATCAACAATTCGCCGATAAAAATTACCGTAACTTGACCGACTTTTACGTGGCCGTGATCAAATTGTCAACATCCGAGAAAAAGAAGTTCTATCAACAATACTGAAAGACAACGCTGAAATGAGTTTTCCAACTTTACATATAATTTGATTTGCACCTCGACATATTTAATCATTTCACAGAACACACTGTACTTTTAAATGTCAAGTCAAATTTTTTTTTATAAAATACTACGTCACTGCATGACGTCACGACTGTCATTGGAATTCCATTCATAGTTCAAGGATAGGTATTGAGAGTGATGTCGATCTCGATCGCCATGACGCGGCGATGCTTCGTGGCTGGTAATTTTAAATTCACTGTGATTTTGGCAACTTCGTGTGTGAACCCTCGAACAGTGACTCTATACGAGTATTCGATCTTTTCTGTGACATAGGATTATATGTGTTTAACCGGTTGTCTTGATGGAATGACGAAGGTAGGTCAGTCGATAGGCTAACGATGATCATATTGAAAGGCTAGGATGGCAGTTAGTTTTCATGGTTACTCTACACAAATATAGACTCTGAGTTACAATTAAAATAAATATTTTTATATGAACATCGAGGGGTGTCATTTTTACCGAATGTTCGTTCATTTAAGAGCCAATTCCCAACTTCCAAATACACAGGTTACTGAGTAGGCCTAACAGTTACTGACAGTACAGTAGAAATCTAGAGTAAACAAATTCCAGGGCCCCCTGCTGACGCAAACGGAACCATTTCATAGGTTGTGACGTTTGACATTTTCTTTTTTTATATTTTTTTATGTATGGCTTTTATTTTACTTCCTGTCATTGCCAGGTGATTGTGTGTGTTTACATGTTTTTAATGACAAATGACAAATCTGTCGGGTAGGCAAGTCTGTATTGTACTGTAACTGTTACAACAGGCCTGTAGGCGTAGTCTAACTGTTTGTTACAGTAACAGAGTTATATGTTCGCTCAGATGAAATGTCTAATCGTTTAACCGTGTAGCCCTATTGATTTACTGCTGATATGATATATATTTATCTAAGAATGTATGTATTTTTATAGTTAAGTCCAACGTTTCAAAACCGACACCGACGATAAGGACTGTCGGATGTGAACACAAGCAGACGACATTGTGAGAGTTGTCCCCCTTGAACGCAGATTAATCCGCGCGCGTGAAATGCTATGTAAGATAGATTTATCTTACAACGCTATCTTACATGGGCAAACTCTATCCAACATGGCGAGATATGAGAGAAACATTGGTCATTTTATTTTGATTTTTATGTTTGAATATTTATGATTTTGCAATCATAGTTTTTTTTTTGTTAAAAAACACACATACCCGGGGTATTTAACTTCTTCTCTAGTTCTATCAATCAGATTTAGATGAAACCTACTAGGAATTATCCCAACATAGTCTTGACCGTGTGTTGTTATTTTTTGTGAATTGTTCTCAGTATTGCTATACAATGTACTTATACTAAGGTCTTTATAGTCAGATGACCGGTCAGGTTCATGGGCCTTTTGATTTTGTGATAACATGCACTGTCTTCCATTTTAACTGCTTTATGCAAACAGCATGATATCAGCTCAGTTGTCATGTTTCATAGGAAAATTTCAACAAGTCAACTCGAATTAAGTTTGGCATGAAACATTCAAAAGCTTATGATGAAACATTGTTCGTCTTCTGTGGTCGTGATTGCCAACATTAATAGTATGTCTGCTTAAGGACTGTTTGGGTATACTGTATATCAAATGAATTATAAAGATGTCTCTATCTGGATGGCCTGTATTTGATTATTTTGGGTTTTTCGGGTAATTAACTATTTGTTTTATGCTTTTAACGTCTTTGATCAAAACTTTTTGCCCTCTGTGCAGGCCTCAGGAAAATAGTTTTGACTAATCAGGCATGAAACAACTACCGTACTATTCTTAATGCTTCCATTTTTGTGTTGCCTGCTGGGTCATTCTCACATGGGAGTAGGGATATTTATAGCCAGTAGCTTGACCCAAAGTCATTCTCATAGGGGAGTAGGGATATTTAGCAAGTAGCTGGTAAGTGTCACATTTATTTTTCCCCTCCATTCCTCCATTGCTTCTAAAGTTACTATATCAGGGTAGGGAATCAATATAGTATGTATACAGTGGACTGGGCTACACGGTGGTGACCAGATAGCTCAAATAGTAAGAGCCTCCGTCTAGAGTTCAAAGGTCCGGGGTTCGAGTCCCGGTCTGGTTGTGGCATGTTTTCTATTCTATTACAATAGCTCCCTGTATCTATACATCTAGACAAACTCTTATCATACATTGATGTACTGGATGTTATCAACTCTCTGATTGTGCTCAAAATGCCGACAGGATAGTTGATATTAAAGTACAGGTTTGAATTTCCTTGTGAGTACTGTAAACGTACTTATTTTAGCGGTAGTTTAATTTTAGCGCTTTTCGCGCTCTTTGTGGAGCGCTAATTCATGTACAGAGCTAAAATTTTGAATTTAAAACTGAATATTTACCGTATAACGGTAGTCAATGCAAGCCGGCGGCCATCAATTGTCGATACCATTACTAGCTAGAATATTCCATTGATATCAAACAGAATACTGAAATCGGCTTTGGGAAGATAATAAATAACATAACATAACAACTACAACTCACATGTCATTTTAATGAAAACAGTTCACTAGTGACTTACCTGTAGAACACGGGTCGTCTATTCAGACATCTGTCAGTGGTCGCATTTTAAGTCGGTGTCTAGTTTTAGAACACGGGTTGTCTGTCAGTGCTTGCATGTTTTGTCGGTGCCTAATTTTAGAACTGAAATATTTTCCGGATTTATTTTAGCGTAGTCGGGATGACTGTGCTAATTCACGTCCACGCTAATAAATCATATTTTACAATTTTCTGTGTTTGCGCTAAAATTTGACTGCGCTAAAATAAGTACATTTACAGTATTTGAAATATGTCGCATGCTTGAATTTTCAATGTATACTTTATGTATTATGCACAGGTGCCAAAACGTCCTACAAGAATTCCTGAATGGTATCAAAAAGACTCAGTCAGGTGTCAACTACGAGGGAATGGCCAATATCCTCATTACTCACAGCCTCTCTGATCGTATGTTGTTTTCACTTTCCCTGTCTGAGATTCCCGTGTCTGTCAAGTAGAGATCGTTTGTGCAGTTGACATCAAAGGCAGTAAATGAAGCCATGTAAAAGCATTTAACCAACCATGATTGACCTTGACATTGAATGCTATGAAACCATCGTACCATATTGCGTATATGTATATATGCTTATAGACTCTGATCTACACTTAACATGCATGTATTTGTATTTGATCAATATATATACCTGGTATATATGATTGACAGATCCGCTGATTCAGTATACAGCCATCTGCTGGCTCCAGGAGTTTGTGGCCCAAGCCGAGCGGACCATGCTCCAGTATACGTCAGGGATCATACATGCTGTGCTGCCTTGTCTCGCTACAGAGGGCCACATCACTCGCTCGTATCCTTGAAGACATCACTAAACTAACAGATCATTAAAAAAGTTGTAGAATCATCTCTGTCCATGACATTTTGTCAGTTAGGATCTGTTTAATGTTTTAAAATGAAAACCTTCAAAATTGAATTCTAAATGAGGCTTGTTGTCTGAATTGAAATATTTCGTCTCAATCTTGCTGAGGTAACGGGCTATTGAAAGAAACAACCTTGAGCCACGTAAACAATAACAGGTCAAGTATGGTAATATACATAATAAGGTTTTCATAATTGATCCATATCCAATAAATTTTTCTGTAAAGCTGTTTTTTTGGGATGATCCCAAAAATAAATCTTTTCAACGGATCAATTTTCTGGATTGATCCCGTAAACTAACAATTGTCCTCTCTAAAAGTTAATTTCATAGGTTTATCAGGATCAAATAAAAAAATCATAACTGATACATTATGTAATTAAGAAAATACAACATGGTTCAGACCTAGTTTTGGGGCCAAGTGGCTGATAATTCATCAGTAGAAACCAAAATTCATGCAGATGAGGCACTCCAAAATCTTTTCCTCTTCTGGAAAAAGTATAGTTCTAATGTAACTATTGTTAAAAGTAGAGTTTTCTTGTCCAAATTATAATTTCAACCAAGATTCTATGTGTAACTTCAGAATTAATATATCCAGAAAGCTCAAACTGCTTCTAATTGTCACTGTAGAGAAATTTTGACTTCAGTTTGTAAAAAGTTAATTTGTATTTAATCATAACTTAAGTTCAAACTTTAGATTTTTAGTCATAACTCGTTCAATGTTTTCAAGGTTCCAATTGTCCTGAACCCAACCGTAAGGTACATACATGTATATCATGTCACAGCTCAGGAATTAAAAAGTGTCTAAAGTAAATCATTAATATTTCGACAACTCCTTATTTTTTTAAGGATATGTAGCCCCATGAGTGATGGATTTTGTCATAGCTTGCTTATTTGGTTGACTGCCATTTTTAATTTAAGGAAGCTGAGGTCAAATATATTAAAAATTTAAGCAGTTTTTTTATTAGCTCACCTGCCCGAAGGGCAAGTGAGCTTATGCCATGGTGCGGCGTCTGTCGTCCGTCCGGCGTCAACTTTTTCATTTAAACAACTTCTTCTCAATAACCAAGAGGCCCAGGAACTTCATATTGGGCCTGTATCATACTGGGGTGAAGGGCTACCAAGTTTGTTCAAATAATTGACCTTGTTTGATTTCTAACAAAGTTTTTTAGGATGGATAATGTGCGGAACAAACTAGTTTAGCTGGTGAATGAAAATAAATCTGAAGTCAGAGTGCTCAAATATACGTTAGGAAAGCTTTTGTCATCATCAGTTCTTGTTTGCACCAGCTGAAATATTATTGACACTTAACCCTGTTAGTGTGAGTGAGGCTGCCAAACACTTAAATCTTGCCCTGCTGAACCTGATATGTGAGGAGGATGATCTACCTACCCCGGTCCTAGGGAGTCCAGTCAACCCTGACCCAACCCAAGGGAGTCAAGTCAACCCTGACCCCACCCTAGGGAGTCCTGTCAAACCTGACAGTCAGAATCCGGACACACAGGCGACCAATCATGAGGACAGCCCTGTTATAACAAAAAGCAGGTGAGAATATATAATTACTCAATACCTCATTAAATATTCATAAACTCACATATACAATTAAATCAATATTAGATTTTATATGAAACAGCAAACATAATACCATATCTTCTGGGTTTTATTTTTCAGTGCAATTAGACTTAATGTAGCAAATGTAATTTCCGTGCTATGCCGAATGTTAGAACACCAGAGCTTAAGAACCAGAATCGCTGCTCTGGAGTGGCTGTCTCATCTCTTACTCAAGGTACCAAATAAGGTAAGAACAGGCAACTGACATTCCAAATAAGGTAAGAACAGGCAACTGACCTTCCAAATAAGGTAAGAACGGGCAACTGACATTCCAAATAAGGTAAGAACAGGCAACTGACATTCCAAATAAGGTAAGAACAGATAACTTACCTCCCAAATAAGGTTATAACAGGATATTAATCTTGCTAAATAAGGTAATAACAGGAAATTAATCTCCCAAATAAGGTAATAACAGGAAATTAATCTACCAAATAAGGTAAAAACAGGAAATTAATCTACCAAATAAGGTAATAACAGGAAATTAATCTACCAAATAAGGTAAATACAGGAAACTAATCTACCAAATAAGGTAATAACAAGAATCTAATCTACCAAATAAGGTTATAACAGGAAATTAATCTTGCTAAATAAGGTAAACTGCTAAATGAGGTAACAAGAGGAAACTAAATCTAGTTAAATAACCATGAAAGGTGTACAACTGTTACCTTGGTAACAACTTTTCTATTCAAAGAACACTGGTAACCCTTCTTAATATAGCAAATTCTTTTAATCATTTTTCTGTAGGAATGAACGGATTTGGTCCATTTTTGTCCTTTAGCAACCTTGGGTGAAGGAGAATTTTTTATAAACAGTGGGTTGGAATTAAACAAGTCTCCTGACCAGAAGTCAAGTTCAAAGGTCATGGTCAATTTTTTTTTTTTTTTTCACTGATGAACATTTTGTAATGACATTATGAAGCATAGTTAGTCAGAATTAAGCAATAGGTCAACTGACCAAAAGTCAAGGACACTAAATCAAAGGTCAAGGTCAAATTATTTTGTAATATTTCATTTAGGTTCACTTAAGTTTCATCATTGACAGAGGTTCTTGATTAGATGAATTGAATCAAACTTTACAACTGAGTTTTATACCAGTATATGCAGGTGGAAGGAAACAAGAGTCGAATCAGTTGATATTTCACTTCCTACTTGCATTTACTTTTGAAGTCCAAATGTCAAATGTCTAACTGAAACTCTGCAAAATTGGCAGATGGCTTCCTAATGATTGTGGGGGATATATAAAGTCGCATGTAGGGGCCCTTGCTGACTTGTCAGTATTTTAATTTGCTCTGAACTTTCTTTTGAACCAGAACACTACATTTAGTTAAAGGAAGAAGCTAACAGAAATAAATGGTGAAGAAAGGTATATCCCAAAATGGGGAAAATATGTGTATGATGTAAGTTAAGTGTGCTTTTCCATAATTACCGGAATATTTAGGTGGGTGATACAGGTCCCGTGGACCTTACAGCCTATTGCTTTTCTCTGTTTCATGCTGTGTCTTTACCATAATTATGCATTATCACATTGCTGGTGGTCTTGTTAAATGTGAATATTCAGACTTTTTCTTTTTTTCCAGACATTCCAGCATGTGGACAGATTTTTCCCAGTCCTCTTGACCACACTGTCCGATACCTCCACAGAGGTATGTGTTAGCCATCTTGTTTTTGCTTGATGTGTACTACTGTTGGTATATAACCCCAAACTGCTGGAACAGCCAGAGGTTCTTAGTTGGCGCCCCAGCTTGGGCAGGCCATTTTTCTTTAGCTCACCCATCAGAAGCAAACATGAACATGCTCTGGTAATATAAGTATCATAATTATGTATGTCCTTAGCCTATATAAATAACATGGCAACAATTGTGGCCACATGAAGGATATTTTGAATTGGAATCAGACAGTTTGATATCTTAAGCTAACTAGCCCTTGTAATGTGTATCATCAGCTTAATGATATCATTTTACCAATTTTGATTTGTGAAAAATACTATCATAACTTTTTTTCTTTTTGTTGAAAAATACAAATTTAGGCCTGAGATAGGAAGACAGGTATCTTGGCTGAGTAAGAGAAAGTGGTGTTTGGATGAAGATGATCAATTTTCTTTTTACAGGTTGTGCTTCTAGATTTAGAAACACTTGCTGAAATTTCATCTAACCCTGCAGGGTATCTAGTTCATCAGGAGCAACCAGGACAAAACCCAGGGTCAAAGGGCAAAAGTAAAGAAGGGCAGACAACTCCATCATCTAAATCTGCAAACAAAGTGAAAACCAAAGAGGAGGAGACAAGTGAATTTAGATCAGGACTTAACATGTATTTCACTAAATTCATGAAGGCGTTGTTGGATTTGTTCAAAAAAGACCAGAATTTACTTGAGCCAGAGGAGAGAGGGTACTTCATCATAAGGTTTGTTCTTCAGTCTCACCTCTACTACCTGTGTTCTTCATGTTTTATAAAGTTTTATATATTTCAGAAAACTGTCAAAGATTTGTATATTTCAGAAAACTGACAAAATTTTCTGTATTTCAGAAAACTGACAAAGTTTTGTATATTTTAGAAAACTGACTTAATTTTTGTGCGGTTTTCTTTATTTCAGAAAACCGACAAAATTTTGTATATTTCAGAAAACAAACACAGTTTTCTATATTTCAGAAAACTGACAAAGATTTTTATATTTCAGAAAACTAAAATAGTTTTTTTATATTCCCGAAAACTGACATAGTTTTGTGTACATGTATTTCAGAAAACTGACTTAATTTTTGTGTGTTTCAGAAAACAGATAAAGTTTTTCATATTTCTGAAAACCGACAAAGTTTTTTATATTTCAGAAAACCAACAGTTTTCTATATTTCAGAAAACCCAACAAATTGTGTATTTCAGAAAACTGACAAAGCTAACTTTCACATCTGGATAATTGATTGTTTTTTACATTTAAGACAAAAGTATGAAGTGTATAATTCTTATATTGTTGACAACTGTCACAAGTCTATGTTAATGTATACATTTAGGACAATATTGTAGTATGCGTTGTACATTTTAGACAGTTGATAAAGCAGGACTACGATTTCTCAGAGTGCCAGCCATGTAACCTCAGGTGAAGATCTGGGGTGTGTGGTTCGACACTCCCTACCTGTGTCGATTCATGTTTTTGTTGTATATTTCAGACAGTTGTCACAGCTGTTAAATGTTGTAAATTTCAGACAGTTCTCACAGCTGTTAAATGCTGTATATTTCAGACAGTTCTCACAGCTGTTAAATGCTGTATATTTCAGACAGTTGTCACAGCTAATAAATGCTGTATATTTCAGACAGTTCTCACAGCTGTTAAATGCTGTATATTTCAGACAGTTGTCAAAGCTGTTAAATGCTGTATATTTCAGACAGTTGTCACAGCTGTTTAATGCTGTATATTTAATACAGTTGTCACAGCTGTTAAATGGTGTACATGGATATTTCAGACAGTTGTCACAGCTGTTAAATGTTGTAAATTTCAGACAGTTCTCACAGCTGTTAAATGCTGTATATTTCAGACAGTTTTCACAGCTGTTAAATGCTGTATATTTCAGACAGTTGTCACAGCTAATAAATGCTGTATATTTCAGACAGTTGTCACAGCTGTTAAATGTTGTATATTTCAGATAGTTGTCACAGCTGTTAAATGCTGTGTATTTTAGATAGTTGTCACAGCTGTTAAATGCTGTATATTTCAGACAGTTCTCACAGCTGTTAAATGTTGTAAATTTCAGACAGTTGTCACAGCTGTTAAATGTTGTAAATTTCAGACACTTGTCACAGCTGTTAAATGCTGTGTATTTTAGATAGTTGTCACAGCTGTTAAATGCTGTATATTTCAGATAGTTGTCACAGCTGTTAAATGCTGTATATTTCAGACAGTTGTCATAGCTGTTAAATGCTGTATATTTCAGACAGTTGTCACAGCCGTTAAATGCTGTATATTTCAGACAGTTGTCACAGCTGTTAAATGCTGTATATTTCAGACCGTTGTCACAGCTGTTAAATGCTGTATATTTCAGACAGTTATCACAGCTGTTTAATGCTGTATATTTCAGACAGTTGTCACAGCTGTTAAATGCTGTATATTTCAGACAGTTGTCACAGCTGTTAAATGTTGTATATTTCTGACAGTTGTCACAGCTGTTAAATGTTGTAAATTTCAGACAGTTGTCAAAGCTGTTAAATGCTGTATATTTCAGACAGTTGTCACAGCTGTTTAATGCTGTATATTTCAGACAGTTGTCACAGCTGTTAAATGCTGTATATTTCAGACAGTTATCACAGCTGTTTAATGCTGTATATTTCAGACAGTTGTCATAGCTGTTAAATGCTGTATATTTCAGACAGTTGTCACAGCTGTTTAATGCTGTATATTTCAGACAGTTGTCACAGCTGTTAAATGCTGTATATTTCAGACAGTTATCACAGCTGTTTAATGCTGTATATTTCAGACAGTTGTCACAGCTGTTAAATGTTGTAAATTTCAGACACTTGTCACAGCTGTTAAATGCTGTGTATTTTAGATAGTTGTCACAGCTGTTAAATGCTGTATATTTCAGATAGTTGTCACAGCTGTTAAATGCTGTATATTTCAGACAGTTGTCATAGCTGTTAAATGCTGTATATTTCAGACAGTTGTCACAGCCGTTAAATGCTGTATATTTCAGACAGTTGTCACAGCTGTTAAATGCTGTATATTTCAGACCGTTGTCACAGCTGTTAAATGCTGTATATTTCAGACAGTTATCACAGCTGTTTAATGCTGTATATTTCAGACAGTTGTCACAGCTGTTAAATGCTGTATATTTCAGACAGTTGTCACAGCTGTTAAATGTTGTATATTTCTGACAGTTGTCACAGCTGTTAAATGTTGTAAATTTCAGACAGTTGTCAAAGCTGTTAAATGCTGTATATTTCAGACAGTTGTCACAGCTGTTTAATGCTGTATATTTCAGACAGTTGTCACAGCTGTTAAATGCTGTATATTTCAGACAGTTATCACAGCTGTTTAATGCTGTATATTTCAGACAGTTGTCATAGCTGTTAAATGCTGTATATTTCAGACAGTTGTCACAGCTGTTTAATGCTGTATATTTCAGACAGTTGTCACAGCTGTTAAATGCTGTATATTTCAGACAGTTATCACAGCTGTTTAATGCTGTATATTTCAGACAGTTGTCACAGCTGTTAAATGCTGTATATTTCAGACAGTTGTCACAGCTGTTAAATGCTGTATATTTCAGACAGTTGTCACTGCTGTTAAATGCTGTATATTTCAGACAGTTGTCACTGCTGTTAAATGCTGTATATTTCAGACAGTTGTCACACCTGTTAAATGCTGTATATTTCAGACAGTTGTCACAGCTGTTAAATGCTGTATATTTCAGACAGTTGTCACTGCTGTTAAATGCTGTATATTTCAGACAGTTGTCACAGCTGTTAAATGCTGTAGACGTATTCCAGTCATTATCCCAGATTCTTGTGGAGGAAGAGGATGTGAATTTTGCTTGTAAGATGGTACAGAGCCTCAACACCATCCTTCTTACATCAACAGAACTGTTTGATATGAGGAATCAACTCAAGTCTCTCAGTACACAGGTAAGTCTTCAACTCAAGTCTCTCAATACACAGGTAAACCTTCAACTCAAAGTCTCTCAGTACACAGGAAAATCTTCCACTTAAGTCTCTCAGTACACAGGTAAACTTTCAACTCAAGTCTCTCAGTACACAGGTAAATCTTCCACTTAAGTCTCTCAGTACACAAGTAAACCTTCAACTCAAAGTCTCTCAGTACACAGGAAAATCTTCAACTGCAGTTTCTCAGTACACAGGTAAATCTTCAACTCAAGTCAGTACAAAGGTAAACCTTCAACTCAAGTCAGTACACAGGTAAACCTTCAACTCAAGTCTCTCAGTACACAGGTAAACCTTCAACTCAAGTTTCTAAGTACACAGGTAAACCTTCAACTCAAGTCAGTACACAGATAAACCTTCAACTCAAGTCTCTCAGTACACAGGTAAACCTTCAACTCAAGTTTCTCAGTACACAGGTAAACCTTCAACTCAAGTCAGTACACAGGTAAACCTTCAACTCAAGTCTCTCAGTACACAGGTAAACCTTCAACTCAAGTCTCTCAGTACACAGGTAAACCTTCAACTCAAAGTCTCTCAGTACACAGGTAAATCTTCAACTCAAAGTTTCTCAGTACACAGGTAAATCTTCAACTCAATTCTTTAAGTACACAGGTAAATCTTCAACTCAAAGTCTCTCAGTACACAGGTAAACCTTCAAATCAAGTTTCTCAGTACACATCTCATTGATACAGACATGTTGTATGTTGTAGGTCATTGATACAGACATGTTGTATGTTGTAGGTCATTGATACAGACGTGTTGTATGTTGTAGGAGAGCTGTGTTTTGTTCTGCTGTTTGTACAAGTCCTGGTGTCACAGCCCTGTTGCCACGGTATCGCTGTGCTACCTGTCCCAGAACTACCGACATGCCTGTGACCTTCTGCTATCATTGTATCCTTTCAGTTTACATTATCTCGGATTTAACGAGTTCCATCTATTTTTAGCTCACCTGGCAGATCTTCAAGTAAGGTTTTGTCATAGTGTTGCAGCCACCGTCAACTTTTCCATTGAAGCGAGATCTTCTCATAAACAAAAAAGCCATGATTTTTGGCTGTTGGGTTCCTGGGATTGAACCCCACAACATTTGCAAAAAGAATTGACCTTGACTGATATTCAAGGTTACAGGGTCAAAGTTGTTTAAGCATTAACAAATGGCTTCTCCTCACAATAGGCCTAGAATCATGATATTTGATTGGTAGGTTTCTGAAATGGACCCCAACAAAATTTACGAAATTACCTGGATTTATATTCAAGATCACAGGGGTCAAATTAATCAAAACAGCTTCCTTTGGTTATCCAAAAGGTCTGGAATCATGATGTTTGGCTGGTAAGTTTCTAGGATAGAGCCCCACAAAGTGTGCAAAAAGGAATGACCTTGACCTATATTCAACGTTACAGAGGTAAAACATTCAAGCAGCTTTTTCTGATTAACCAAAATGCCTTGATTCATGTTATTTGGCCAGTTGATTCCTGGGATAGAGCACCAAATATGTGTTGATAGAGAAAACCTTGGCCCATGTTCAAGGTCACATGTATCAACTTTGTTAAAACATTCAAATGACTTCTCCTGGTTAACCAAAAGGCCTAGAATCATAATGTATGCCTAGTAGATTCCTGGGATGGAGACCCCATAAAGTTTGTCTGTAATTTATTCATAGATTTCTGAGTTTAGTCTGCCTCAATGTTTTTTTACATGTTGGCTAAATATATCATGTTTCCATGATGTTGATTCTTTATTTACATTAAAACTAGCTGGTTTTTTATTTTTTTTTTATTTAAATTTTAAATGAAAATTAAAACCCTTACGAATATTTGGCAACTATACAGTCTCGTATCATCAAAGAAATGTATACTAGGTTTACAATGCAGGCCTATTGGGCCTCTTGTTAGAAACTGCAAGTCTGTGAGAGCCTACTCATTTAGATTCATTAAGAGGAGGGGGGGGGGGGGGGGGGGGGGGTGCAATAGTATGCATTGTGTCCATCTGTCTTTCCGTTCTTTATCCTGTCCAGGCTCTATCTTCTACACTAATTGTCACAGAACTTCACTTTTGGGACATGGGTTCATCTAGGTGAGATGGTGTGTCGTGTATCAAACTTAGGGCGCTTTGACCTACATTTTGACCTTTAGTCTACATCAAAGAAAAAGAGAGCTCAATTTCGTATATACATCTTCATTTTGACCTTTGACCAACCTAGTACATCAAAGAAGAGAAATTTCTTTGGGTTGATTCTCTGTATTACTGCTCACTGGAATTTCTCACTTAGTACATGGCTTACTTCGGGTATGGAGTTGAAGCGTAACTGGACTGGGATGAACGCCAGCAACCATGTAGCTCAATTGGTAGAGCATTCTGCTAATGTACGGAGGTCCCATTTTGAACCCCGGTCTAGCCGTGCATATTTCCTCTCCTATTACAGAGTCACTTGCATTGAGGGTCTGATATTGCCTTCTAAAATATGTCATATTACTGAATTCATTCATATTTAAACCATCAGTCATTGAATACAGTGAGTCTGTCGAAACACTCACTTGTACACAGGTGAGTAGACACTCTCTTGTAGACAGGTGAGTAGACACTCTCATGTAGACAGGTGAGCAGACACTCTCTTGTAGACAGGTGAACAGAAACTCTCTTGTAGACAGGTGAGTAGACACTCTCTTGTAGACAGGTGAGCAGACACTCTCTTGTAGACAGGTGAGTAGACACTCTCTTGTAGACAGGTGAGTAGACACTCTCTTGTAGACAGGTGAGCAGACACTCTCTTGTAGACAGGTGAGTAGACACTCTCTTGTAGACAGGTGAGTAGACACTCTCTTGTAGACAGGTGAGTAGACACTCTCTTGTAGACAGATGAGCAGACACTCTCATGTAGACAGGTGAGTAGACACTCTCTTGTAGACAGGTGAGTAGACACTCTCTTGTAGACAGGTGAGTAGACACACTCCTGTAGACAGGTGAGTAGACACTCTCTTGTAGACAGGTGAGTAGACACTCTCTTGTAGACAGGTGATCAGTAGACACTCTCTTGTTGACAGGTGAGTAGACACTCTCATGTAGACAGGTGAGAAGACACTCTCTTGTAGACAGATGAGCAGAAACTCTCCCTTACTGTAAACATTTATCCTTGACTCCTTTTCAGTGGAAACCTAGAGGTTACAGTTGACTTTTTGAAAGAGATTGACAAGTTAGTCCAGCTAATAGAATCTCCTATATTTGCCTGTAGGTATTTGTCGATGCACAACTTTGAGTACATAACAATATGTAACAAGATCTTATTGTAACTGAGGAAAAAATCCAAGCCCATAAAGGGAAATGAAATTTAAGCTTTAAAATATTAATCGTTCTTCTTTAATTAAAAACTGATATTTTGGTCCAGATATAGTCAATGAGGTCGCCAATTAAAGGAAATGTTTCCAACTTTTGTCAGATATGGCCAACGAGATCCAAAATTAGAGGGTTCCAGCGGCCTTCTACTACTCCTCTTTAAGAAACAGTCCATTATATTCAAGATCAATCTGCATCTGCATCTTGTGAACATACAATCCTGTGATTATATCATTTCCAGATCTGCGTCTGCAGCTTCTAGATGTTCACAACAACCAAGATCTCATCAAGAGCCTATACGGTCTTCTCATGTTGCTGCCTCAGTCTGAAGCCTTCAAACTTCTGCGATATCGTCTAGATTGTATACCACATTATCAACTAGCCACTATTTATGATAAGTAAGTTTTTAACCAGATGGGGGACATGTAGAGGGGGTTGATGGGTAATGTCAGACCAAGAATCGGTGTATGGGGACATGCAGAGGGGGTTGATGGGTAATGTCAGACCAAGAACTGGTGTATTGGGGACATGTAGAGGGGGTTGATGGGTAATGTCAGACCAAGAACTGGTGTATTGGGGACATGTAGAGGGGGTTGATGGGTAATGTCAGATCAAGAACTGGTGTATTGGGGACATGTAGAGGGGGTTGATGGGTAATGTCAGACCAAGAACTGGTGTATTGGGGACATGTAGAGGGGGTTGATGGGTAATGTCAGACCAAGAACTGGTGTATTGGGGACATGTAGAGGGGGTTGATGGGTAATGTCAGATCAAGAACTGGTGTATGGGGACATGTAGAGGGGGTTGATGGGTAATATCAGACCAAGAACTGGTGTATGGGGACATGTAGAGGGAGTTCAGGGGTAATGTCAGACCAAGAATTGGTGTATGGGGACATGTAGAGGGGGTCGATGGGTAATGTCAGACCAAGAATTGGTGTATGGGGACATGTAGAGGGTGTTGATGGGTAATGTCAGACCAAGAACTGGTGAATGGTGGACATGTAGAGGGGTTGATGGGTAATGTCAGACCAAGAACTGGTGAATGGTGGACATGTAGAGGGGGTTGATGGGTAATGTCAGACCAAGAACTGGTGAATGGTGGACATGTAGAAGGGGTTGGTGGGTAATGTCAGACCAAGAACTGGTGTATGGAGGACATGTAGAGGGGGTTGATGGGTAATGTCAGACCAAGAACTGGTGTATGGGGGACATGTAGAGGGGTTGATGGGTAATGTCAGACCAAGAACTGGTGTATGGGACATGTAGAGGGGGTTCATGTGTAATGTCAGACCAAGAACTGGTGTATGGTGGACATGTAGAGGGAGTTGATGGGTAATGTCAGACCAAGAACTGGTGTATGGGGATATGTAGAGGGGGTTGATGGGTAATGTCAGACCAAGAACTGGTGTATGGGGACATGTAGAGGGGGTTGATGGGTAATGTCAGACCAAGAACTGGTGTATGGGGGGATATGTAGAGGGGTTGATGGGTAATGTCAGACCAAGAACTGGTGTATGGGGACATGTAGAGGGGGTTGATGGGTAATGTCAGACCAAGAACTGGTGTATGGGAGACATGTAGAGGGGGTTGATGGGTAATGTCAGACCAAGAACTGGTGTATGGGAGACACGTAGAGGGGGTTGATGGGTAATGTCAGACCAAGAACTGGTGTATTGGGGACATGTAGAGGGGGTTGATGGGTAATGTCAGACCAAGAACTGGTGTATTGGGGACATGTAGAGGGGGTTGATGGGTAATGTCAGACCAAGAACTGGTGTATTGGGGACATGTAGAGGGGGTTGATGGGTAATGTCAGACCAAGAACTGGTGTATTGGGGACATGTAGAGGGGGTTGATGGGTAATGTCAGATCAAGAACTGGTGTATGGGGACATGTAGAGGGGGTTGATGGGTAATGTCAGACCAAGAACTGGTGTATGGGGACATGTAGAGGGGGTTGATGGGTAATGTCAGACCAAGAACTGGTGTATGGGGGACAGGTAGAGGGGGTTGATGGGTAATGTCAGACTAGGAACTGGTGTATGGGGACATGTAGAGGGGGTTGATGGGTAATGTCAGACCAAGAACTGGTGTATGGAGACATGTAGAGGGGGTTGATGGGTAATGTCAGATCAAGAACTGGTGCAAATGTTATTACTGATTATTTTCAGTATTTTTGAAACTTATCTTGCAATCTCCCCCCACAATTTTTTAGCAAATTTCTTGAAACTCCATTGGCTTAATAACTATAGTATATGGTGTTGCTTTCCTGAGTTTTGATTTGACATCAGTGATTATCCAGACATCTGTATCTCTGCAGATCATCATCATTCTCAGTTTTCAACCAATGTTCAAACTTGTTTGTAAAATTTTGCTATGACATAAAATTGTACTCTCTCATTGGTATTTTGATTAGAAAGTGAATCTGATATTTCAGTATTTTGTATTCACTTGATACAAAAATGCACTTTAAAAAAAAAAAAAATTCTGTTTTCTTTTTGTCCTGGGACTGTCATATAATTATTGTTCCACCCTGTAGTATTCTTCTTACTAATATCTTTACAGGCACAAAGGCAAAAGCCTACAAGAGCAGCGTCCCCTAGTGTCAAAGATCAACTTCACAGATCTCCTGAAACATTTTCAGAAAGTCCAGGAAAAGCATCGAGAGGCACGCCATAAAATGGCTTTCCGAGGAAGAGCTATGCACACAAAATGACACAATATTTTACAATCAGCTGTTGAATTACGTAACCAATGACAATGTATTTCACAATTATCTATTGATGCTACGCACCAGTGACTGGAGATTTCCAAAAACAATTATGTATTGTTGAAGATTATTATACCCCCGCAACGAAGTTAGGGGGGTATACTGGAATCAGGTTGTCTGTCCGTCCGTCCGTACGTCTGTCTGTAGACGCATTTTGTCCGGACAACTCCTCCTAAACTGATGGGCCATTTCCGATGAAACTTCACACAAATATTAATGATCATGTGTATATGTGCATGCCACTTTATTTTTCT
This sequence comes from Pecten maximus, assembly GCF_902652985.1. Lineage (NCBI taxonomy): Eukaryota > Metazoa > Mollusca > Bivalvia > Pectinida > Pectinidae > Pecten > Pecten maximus. The sequence goes on from NC_047025.1 coordinate 6,016,215, forward strand.
CAAAATTATGGTTGCTATGGCAACTGGTCACTATAAACAGGTTTTCTGATAAGAACCATAACTTAAAAAGTTTGTCCGGACAACTCCTCCTAAACTAAATGGCCAATTTCAATGAAACTTCACACAAATATAGAGGACCATGTGTAGATGTGCATGCCACTTTCCTTTTTTTTCAAAATTATGGTTGCCATGGCAACTGGTCACTATAAACAGGTTTTCTGATAAGAACCATAACTTTAAGTTTGTCCGGACAACTCCTCCTAAACTGAAAGCCTGATTTCAATGAAACTTCACACAAATATAGAGGACCATGTGTAGATGTGCATGCGTTTTAATTTTTCTCAAAATTATGGTTGTTATGGCAACTGGTCACTATAAACAGGTTTTCCGATATGAACCATAACTTAACTTTGTCCAGACAACTCCTCCTAAACTGAAAGGCTGATTTCAATGAAACTTCACACAAATATAGAGGACCATGTGTAGATGTGTATGCCACTTTCTTTTTTTTTCAAAATTATGGTTGCTATGGCAACTGGTCACTATATTACTGGGTTATCTTAGTTAGCCTCTAATTAACAGTTCCAATTCACCATTGACTCGTGCAGATTGCGGGGGTATTAGTCAGCCATCCTGGCGACAGTTCTAGTTTTTTATGGCACGTAGTCATCTCTGAACAATTCAGTGATTGTTTGTAATTTATCAATTTAAGTCCTTTATGTAAATTTTACTGCAGGAAATAATTTCATATATATGTACATGTCTTTAGTATGCTTGTTTGTTTGCTGGGTTTATTGCCCCGTGAACAGCCAGGGTCATTTTGAGGTGGGGTATCCTTGTAGTAGTTGGTGACTACCTCACTGAACAACATATGGGAGACTCATTACATGCTCTTACAAGCTGAGATATTGAGATATCTCCCCCCCCCCCCCCCCCCCCCCCCCCCCTCTTCCTCTTTAGTATACGACACTGCCATAATTGTGAATTTCCATGACAAATAGTAACAAATGGAATATTTGAACCGTTTGGTTTGGTTTATTTAGCGTCCTATTAACAGCCAGGGTCATTTAAGGATGTGCCAGGTTTTGGAGATGGATGAAAGTGAAGAGTACCCGGAGAAAAACCACCGGCCTACGGTCAGTACCTGGCAACTGCCCCACGTAGGTTTCGAACTCGCAACCCAGTTAACCACTCGACCACCACAGATTAGAACAGAATCTGGTTTCAAGAAAGAGTCAAAAATTGTAGAAAACCTGTAGTTTAGATATCAGAAAATACTCTTTTGAACTGTTGGTGTTTGGAGAGGTTTACCCGAAGAGATTTTAACATGAATGTAGGTAAATTTGGATAGACTTGGAACTCAAATATGATCAAAAGTGGATCTTGGAAGTGATGCTGTTATAATCATTAAAATATGCTTGGTAATATATACTTACAATATGGATATAGAGACATTGAATGTCTGCATCCATTATTTGTCTTATCATTATAAGTCATCATCATCATCATCGTCGTCGTCATCATCATCATCGTCATAAGTCGTCGTTATAAGTCGCCATCGTCATAAGTCGCCGTCGTCATCATCATATCATTGTCATCATCATAATCATCATCATCATCGTCATCGTCATCATCATCATCATCATCAGAACTAATGACAAAATACCTGCATGACTCTTCATTATACCACCATAGTTGTTGATGTAATGTAAACTTAATTAGCCCACCATCATCAGATCATCAAATTGCCGTGTGTCCATGGTCCCTTGGCTGAAAGTTGTCCATCCATAAAACATTCCTTGTTATCAGTATTTCTGGAGAAGTACTCGTAATATATTTCCAAGTCTTCACAGGTAGGTTGCCCTTGGTCCCTATTTGAACCCATTCAATTTTGGGTCTGATCGGTTAAAGAAAATGGCCGACACTCGACCTTCTTGCGTTAAAGGTTAAGTTTGTTATTGCTGTTTTTTTAAAAGTGCTGTAGGGATATTTATCAAACTTCACATGTAGGTTCTCCTTGGTCCCTATTTGTACACATTTGATTTAAGTCTGAATTGGGGTTGAGGGGGAGGGAAACATCTTGGATTTTCACAAGTTTGTTATATTGCTATTTCTTGTACAGTATTGAATAAATATTTCTCAAACTTCACATGTAGGTTCCCCTTGATCCCTAGTTGAGCCCATTCAGATTTGATTTTGATCTGGAAAACAAAATGGCTGACAAGTGGCCATCTTTGATTTTGACAGTAGAAGATAGTTTAGTGCTATTTCTTGAAAGGTCTTCTTAGATATTTTTAAGACTTTCATACATAGGTTTCCCATGTTATCAAATGTTACAAGTAAGAAGGGAAAAGGTAGAGAAAAGATCAGTTTTTCATAGGACTGATATGGATCATTTAATGGTGGGCACCAAGATCCCTGTGGAATCTTTTGTTCAACAGTACAGTAAACAATTGGAGAAAGAAAAGCATTGTTTTATGTACACTCATTCCGTTTCATTCTATTAATAAACCATACTTAGCTACATGTGTAGTAGGAGTGGGAAAATGCACGGTCAGACCGGGGTTCAAACCCGGGACCTCCGAACACTAGCCGGATGCTCTACCAATTGAGCTACCTGGTCGCCGATGATCGACCCGGTCCAGTCCTGCTACACTCTTCCCTCCTTTTTAAAGTCTTGGATCCCAAAGACCTAACAACTGACAACCCAGGTTCGGGTATCCCCTTGTCAAGCATTCGCCTCACTTGAAATAAGGTTTGGTCACAGGCACCAAATGTATTAGGAGTGGAAAATCCACGGCCTGACCGGGGTTCGAACCCGGGACCACCGAACACTAGCCGAAAGCTCTACCAATTTAGCTACCTGGTCGTGGATGATCGACCCGGTCCAGTTTCCACTACACTTGTGGCTTTATAAGAAATCAAAGAGTAGAAAATATAATATAATATTTAATAGTGCAAACTTATCACAGACCCTATTTGTTGTTACATATTTAATATGTTAATTGTAGATATTGTAGACAACTGTATTTCTATAAGAATCATGAAAATGTAATATAGCACCACTACCTGTTGTATCATGGCTACTGTGCATTGTTGTTGTTAATATTCTTCCTCGATCAAATCACTTATTTAATATGTATTTATGTTTAATTTCAATAAATGACTCATATGACAAGAACATTTCAAGTCTTCGATTACTTTTTAATTCTCATAGAATTCAGACTAGACTTATCAATGTATCACTCAATATACAACCTACTACATAATGTATTCAAACATAACAGATATAGAAACACAGGTGTTTGATACGATAGATGATAATATATATAGAATCTATTAACCAGCCAGGAGAGTACTATCATAGCCACTGACGTGTTGTCTCCCTCGAATTCTCCTCTCACTGCCAGACCAGGAGTTGACGTCATCCCGACACCTCAACCTGGTGGTTGTAGGTCCTCTCACTGCCAGGCGAGGAGTTGACGTCATCCCGACAACTTGTCATCCCGACACCTTAAACCTGGTGGTTGTAGGTCCTCTCACTGCCAGACGAGGAGTTGACGTCATCCCGACACCTTAACCTGGTGGTTGTACGTGGCATTAGTCAATGACCGCGAATATAGCGAAACTAAACCTCGCGAATAATACCCACTGTACAGTATGTCATAACAAAATAAGTGCAAAATGGATCATCCAAGAGAAAGATGTGGTATTCCCCGCGAAGATCATCGGACATATACTGTGGCACCATGCAATGTCTTTGTTTCAAATTTAGGTTGCCAATTAAATGCTAAGGATCTGAAATATATCCACACAAACACATCGTCCGTTAATCAATTTAACTATTTAGTGTACAACGAAAAAAAAAGTGCGAGACTTGGAATATCACGCGAGAAATGAGATTTTTGTATGTTGAAAATAGGTAGGTAATTATGTATCGTAAAAAAAATAATGAATTGCTAGAAAACAATCTTCAAGAGAGTTAAAAATATAAAGTAGTTTCTAATTTGTGTATTCAATTTGAGATTCGTTCCCTTAAAACTGGACATTATTTCAACTTTGAGTAACTGAATGAGTTTAACATACTGGGTTGTTAAAACAGAGACATATATATGTATATATGTCTCTGGTTAAAATAATAACTTATTCAGATTTATATGAATGTCGTAACACTCGCTTAATCTCGGCTTCTAGATCATTCTCATCTTATTTTCCCATGCCAGATACAAAAACTGAATCTACCAACACTAGCATATAAGAGACCACGTGGCAACACGATAGAGGTCTAAAAATACTATCCGGGAAATATGAAGTGTGAAGTGTCAGATATTTTGAAAATCAGGGATGATTCCTCATCACGTAGACATGGCCTCAAGATCTTTAAAAAAACGTTCGAGAATAAATGTTAGAAAATATTGGTTTACACAGACAGGGACATATAATATGTTATATATATCTCTGACACAGGGAACTGGGACATATAATATGTTATATATATCTCTGACACAGGGAACTGGGACATATAATATGTTATATATATATCTCTCTGACACATGGAACTGCCGTTGTATTGACACTCCCTTCGAATGTAGTAAATGTAAATTAGACCAGAGACACGCATATATATATATATAATATATATATATATATATGTACCTGGTTAGACCATACTCTGGTTATATAAAATTAGAAGAACACTGGAAAAATCAACCACAGAAATATTGTTTAAAAAAAAATCAAACTATGAATGTTTCATTTTCATATATCATTTATTACAGAACTGTCTGTCAAAGGAATGTAGTTTTCTACTTTTGTCGGAATAAAATCTACGTATATATGGCTCACGTGGGTTGCCTCCCCTTGGTGCTTCTCTGTACCGCCCACCTCACCTGTACTTTACCAAAGATATGCACACCTGGGCTTGGCTACTCCTACCACACCATCCTAACGGACGTCACACCCTACCATGGATTATCAGTCATCACTTGTGTCAGTCACAACACCTGGCCAGTCCCCATGGGGGTCCTATTATACGTTCATCCTGTCGTTACTGTAGTGTTTTAGCCTCTATTAAAAGGTGCAATTAATTACCGGAGTTTACCTGTAGTCACACTTATATGCGCAGTCTCTGTATATACACATTTCTTCATGGGCATGTTATTTTCTTAACTTTCTTAAATTTACATAACCTAGAAGGTTTCAGTGTGTGGCACGCGGTATGTGGTCTCCTGTGTCAGCTATTGTTATGCTAATCTTAATATACCATTTGATCACATGTACATAACTTATATTCCCTATATTATAACTTGAATCTCATTATAGTTATAAAATTTAATGTATATATGATACTTGCGTATGAACATACATTTTATACAGCCATGCGGGTCCTGTCAATGCATAATACGATATATATTTTGTAAATTTTATCATAAAGGTAAATTTTGATTTTTTTCATCATCATCGTCTCTTCATAAAAAAAATTGCGGTCATATGTTTATTTCATTCTTTATGTTTTACGAGAGAAGACGTACCATAAGGGTTTAAACTTGTGTATGAACCCATTGGTATATACCAATGGGATTCAGTTATTTAATAGGAATTCGATTTGATTTAAACATATTTGATTAAATTTTGCAAATATTTGCAAAATTTATTAAAATATTTTAAAATCAAATCGAATTCCTATTAAATAATTAAGTTCAAATTCCATTTCCATTTTATATCCGCGCTGTTATGGTATAACCAGAGACGTATATACCAGGTCTCTGATATACTGAATAGGTATCCGAATGGAATACTCATGTTAGACGAATAAGTAAGTTTAAATAAATTTTATTTTCTGGTCTCTGACCACAAAATATCATCATACATGAAAATTCTACTGCCATTACATCCAAAAATGATAATTAGATTCTACGACGTTTTAACACAGACAAACATAGATAAGCACATATAAAAATTTTCGAATAAATTATTTTAAGTTATATGACATCCTAATTTTAAAACATGTCATGACTTTGAAATATCTATAGAATATATAAAACTCATTACAGAGCAGGTCAGTGTAAGGTTTCAATTTCACAGTATGTCTCGAAATTTATGGCCTGTTACAATTTGTGTCTTTACTGTACCATATATGTACATTTCAGTCGACTGTACCACTCCTTCTAACCACGCGTATTTGCTATTTCATTCTAACATGCCCAATGGATGTAAATTTACGTAAAAAAAAAAAATTATAAAAAAAAAAAAAAAAAAAAAATTGAAATCGACCATCCTATATAAACTTGTTCAGTTGTGAACAGTTTATAACAGAAAAGAGTTTTTTTTAACTTAGGTAAATACTTCAAATCATGTTTATTATGACGTTCTATTTATTACGCCTAACAAGATGCTTAGTCATTCTGACGGTTTTATCTATACATATTGTAGCTCATGTGAATGTGAATGATTATCCGCCATATTGTTCAGATTGTCGAGATTTGCTTCACAGCCATTTCCAATAAGAATATTTACGTATTGAAATACTGCCCATCTTGTAAATCGTATGTAGCCACATACGATTAATTTATAACTGTCCGCCAGCTAGTTAATTTATAGACATATTGTACAATATAATTGTCATAATTACTTTACATGTATATCATATCAGAGACGTATATATCACGTGATATATAGGTCCCTGATCATATAATATATATATGTCCAGATACCGGTTAGGTGTCATCCTGTCAACACATCGTTCCCTCAGGCCATGATCGTGTTTACCTGAAAACATCATCCATAGAAATCAGCGAACCAAGTCCCCAAAGTGTTAGTTGCATTATATAGGAAAATCAGAAATATCTACTGACCAGTTGATCTACCGCGTTAAAATTTTGATATATTAACATCGCTTATACTGCTATATGTACATACAAATGTAAGAGAATTGAGGGTTTGATAATAGGCCTTTCTGGGAACAGATACGTCTGAGGTTTACGAATATTTTTTTTTTACTAATTAAAGAAATTGTACTTCTAATTATGGCATTAAAAACGTAAAAAGTCTCTATTTTCATAAGTAGAGCTTATTGGTATAATTATAATACATCACAAATCATGTATGTAAAAGTCGGGTCAAAACGGGATCACGTGATTGCAAAGTTCAATCACTGACATAGATATTATGATATACAAGTTCGTGTTCCAGCAATAGCAGCCGTGATCTAATCACCAAGTTTATATGTATAAAATTATTTTAAGATAAATCACTTTAACTTAAATATATAAACTATAGCAAATATAGTTTGGTAATTTATACTAAATGCAAATTACATCTCAATTTCTTGCGACGACTATTTCATTATGACATAACCTTCAACCAGTTGAAGTTGGTCCTAGTAGAAGAAAAAGTTGTCTAATCATTTAAATACAAACTTGTGTTATTCTAATACAATTGTTTAGTTGTCTGTGATGATTAATATCAGCCATTCGGTGCAACTTTTTCTTTAACTAAAATCGAAAAAAAAAAAATTAAAGTTTGACTGATAAGACCGGTCCTGCATACGATGAATTAGAAATTACTATTAATTAACTAATTAATTAATCAATTATCCAGATATTCTTTATTGGTGATAGACATTATTACTAATTTGTTACATATGATATCCGTTTCATAGCTATCGTAAGAAGATTTTGATGAAAACTTTTGCTCATGTTTTTAAAGTAAACTATAACGTTGCCCGAATGTTTTACTAATTGGTTATATAAGTATTCATGAATAGATTATCGTGGTTTTTTTTTAAACAGAGTTATATAGATCTTATACAGATTCTCATAAGCTGGACATCGCAACAAATTATTTCATGTAACTGTATTGTATTTTGAATGCAACGATGACGGTGTGGCAGTTAAATAGGATAATTGATGGTATTGATGGTTTTGCGTTGTAGTCCTTCATTCCCACTCAGCCAACATGTTGTTTTTGCTATATAAACATTACCTGAGTTTACCTGTGGAAAATGTAGGTATAGTCTGTTTCAGTATACGTATACATGGGACTCAAAGGTGACTAACAATAAAAGTGATGAAAATGTTTAAGAATACCTTTAAAAATATACATTCATGTGTACGTATTAATAACAGAATACATATACTGATAATGTATTACTTATATTAATAATGATAGTACACAACACTTCAAAAATGAAATAATGGAAAAATCTTTCATAATTAAAAATGCACCATATACAGGTAACAATGATATACAGTGTACTTTCAATCATTTTTTTCCCTTGTTCTTTTTCCCCCTTTCAATTAGATATGAATACTATCTTATAATAAGCAACTAATTCTTACAAATGGAATTATTGTTTCAACAACAATAAAGGTGCATTTTGTTAAAATCACATAAAGAGTTAACGGCATAAACTTCAATGATATGTAGTCAAAACTGTTTACAAGAGTATGTGTATGTAACCAACACAAAAACAACCAATTGTTATTCCCTCAAAATTACAATAAACAGTATACACCTTGGTCCAATCATTTTACTAGATCCATTAGTTATTTTTCTCTGAACACTTACTGCTTCCTGAACATTAACATTCAATTTCATAAAGGGACCTAAGTGATTATGATATACTTTGAGAAATTGAACTTATGTATTCTAAACATTATATACAAGCGTAATTTAACATTCAATTTCATAAAGCAACTTGAACTTGCAAGGGTTATGATTACCATATACTCGTGTTAAAGGAAGTGACAATTATATAGACTAGTATTTCTTTGTAATAATAAGATTGAACTATTTATTACGTGAATAATTTCGTATGTGAAGACTGCATATATGAGAACCGCCGATATGATTAATTGACTTTGGTGATATTGTGAACTTTATCCGTGATTTCTAAGATTATACTGATTTGTGCTTTATTATTCAATCAGTTTCACTATCATACATGATTTGTTTTACTTGAACTATTAAAATGTGATTTAAAGTGTTTTGTTTTTAATCGTTTTCTCTTAAGTACATTATATATACCTGTTATATATTACAATGAAACAGGTAACGTTGACTTAAACGTATTGATAATGTGACCTTTCAATGTAAAGGTTAAAATTGAACAAACGTATTTTCTGTTTTATTTATAAAACATAATAATTATGATAAAGTGTGAAATTTTTAACAATAAAAGATATAGAAAAATGAATTATTTTCAGTAATTTATGAAAATTTGAGTTATTTTTTTTAAATTTTTTTTTAATATAATAAAAGTATTTGTGATACATATATATTTAGTATACATTATCTACAAACTGTTAACAGCATGTAGCACAGATAATACAGGTAACACAGGTAACCTGAGAATCAAGTACTTCTCCAAAACAGGCTATAACTTACCTGTAATTAGTGCCTATTGTTCTATATTGTTCCTACCCCCAATGTTAAAATAGGTTATGTTGGCTGAGTGGGAAGACACCCTCTTAATATTGTACTATATTGTATTGTATTTGTATTGTACTATATTGTATTGTATTTGTAGTGTACTGTGTTGTATGTTATGTGTAGCCTACTGTGTTGTATTGTATTTGCTCATTGTATGGTATTGTATTTTTGTACTGAGTTGTATTCACGGTATTGAATCATTTTTTTTTGCATTTTATTTTCATTGTGTTATATTGTATTGGTAGTGTACTGTTTTGATTTTGGTATTGTATTGTATTGTATTGTACTGTGTGTTATTGTATTTGTATTGTATTTGTATTGTATTTGTATTGTATTTGTATTGTATTTGTATTTGTATTGTATTGTATTTGTATTGTATTTGTATTGTATTGTATTGTATTTGTATTTGTATTGTATTGTATTGTATTGTATTGTACTGTGTGGTATTGTATTTGTATTGTATTTGTATTGTACTGTGTTGTATTTGTATTGTATTTGTATTGTACTGTGTGGTATTGTATTGTATTTGTATTGTACTGTGTGGTATTGTATTGTATTTGTATTGTATTTGTATTGTATTTGTATTTGTATTGTATTTGTATTGTATTTGTATTTGTATTGTATTTGTATTGTATTTGTATTTGTATTTGTATTTGTATTTGTATTGTATTTGTATTGTATTTGTATTGTATTTGTATTGTATTTGTAATATATCGTATAGTATTTTTAGTGTATTGTGTGATACATTGTATTGTAGTGTACTGTGTGGTATTGTATTTGTATTGTTTTGTATTGTAATATGTCGTATTGTATTTGTATATTGTACTGTGTATTGTGTTGTTTAAACGTCAGCACTGCTATATAGGAGTGCTATAGTACGGATGTAATATGATCACAATCCCATGTAATATGTGTGTCTGAGTGTGTCTTGCATGTTAATTAATAGAAGCGTGTAACATTTGTTGAAAATGTTATTTTAAAAAGAACAATATATTCAGATTTTAATAGACATTCTCCCAAGAATTCTCTCGTTCCGTTGTCGGGGAAAACAAAGAAGCTGTACCAGTGAGTGGTTTTAAAAGTCATTGAAAACTAATAGCTGGAGCCTAAATATGCACTCCAAATGCTCATTAAGTCCTTAATAGACCGCCAATTGTTTGTGTCGAGTTATATATATATATATATAATTAACAGGCCTACTATTGTACGATGAATGAGAGAACCCGTCTTCACGTCACTTTAGACTCAGCCAATCAAAACATCACAAAATGTCACGTGGTTTACAGTCGTGTGTGTAATTTTTCACACAGCGGAAACGGAGGAACACGAACCGCTGATTGTTCAGAAAATGTGGATAATCGCTGTGTATCAGATATGGCCGACCTGTCACTCTGCCTGTGTTGGCAGCGCAGCTCCTTGAGGTGATTCAAAAACTCAGCTGAATCATACAGTGTAGTGTTTGTTGAGAGTGGATTATTACGTAAAAATCATCGTCTTCATCTTTGTTTAGAACGGAAGTGTGTGTTAGGACTACTGCATATGTACACGGATCGAACGTAAAGGGCTTCAACAGTTTCCTTCGGGTTTCATAGTAACACATACACATACTTTAAAGCGATTAACCATGGAAGGTATAGACAAAGACTGTACAGCACTTGGAGGGCTTTTCCAAACCATAGTCAACGACATGAGGGTAGGTATCGCATTTATACAGCAGATTCCCTTGATTTTTCTCCCCGCGGGGGTCGCGCTGCACGGGTGCCGCCCCTTTTCAGATCACGCTGAGAATCCCGGGGGTCGAATGGGGAGAGTTATCTTGTGACATCGACAGCGCCCGCAGCTATCTCAAAGCCGACTGAGACACGACTAGGCACCATTGATTGTGTTGATTTTGGTGGCATTAATTTGACCCCCCCCCCCCCCCCCCCAACACTCTACGTAACGTTAGACAGTAATACTTTGTGTAATGCTATATTCCTGTATAAATCCATGATTATCTATATAACTCCCAAGGTTTGCAAATTTCCGGTGTGCGTTAGGGACAAAGCTTGACTTGACCAGAATTATTTACAGACCAGGATGGGAGGTTTCCGGAAGTCTGAAGTGCCTGTATCCCTATAGCTAGTCACTTCAACCCCAGACACATAATTTGCTCTCGTTTCACCAGTCCCCCATGCCAGTTTTGGATGATTCGTATACCTTCTGTACATGTATATATAGGACCTATTTAGGAGGCAATCTATAGTGACTGCATAAATCTAGATATTTGCATTTTGTTATAGATATATTCAGACCGTTTATTAGCTCCAATGAATATATGGTACATAATCTTCATATGTGCATATAACCAGCTGGGGGTATTTGAGCTAGCTATAATTGAAAAGCCAGCAGTTGAGGACCAAGCACTAGAAGAATTGATTTATACATTGCACGTAGACGTTGTGACAGGTAATATGGGTAGTCAGAATCTTTTCGGGTCACCACTGTTTTGTAAATAAATGAATGTGTTCACATGTACAGGTGGGTAAAGATATAGATTACAGGTGAGACAGCTGTAAGAAAACTAGGTCACAATGACAGTCACCACAGGTAGCTTCTAGAGGCTGATCACTTCAGGTGTGCACGCAATAACTGGGTATATATATATCTGAGAGGAGAGTTAAATACACATAACATGTCTGCAGTATCCAGCGTTTTTCTGCCTATAAAACCTGAGTGCCAGAGGACTCATTGTTAGCAGTAGGAGGAGTCGTGTAGGCGACTAGGCGGTGAACCAGTAACTAACTAACTAGCAACTTCATTCCCATGGCCAGTTTAAAACTCGCCTAAAACACACAGAAATATGTAACACAAGTATTACAAAATTGATAGAAATAAACAGTCAAGTGTCACAATTGGTGTGTGCATGCATGCACCATCCATATATCATGTAAAGCTAGAATTTACACTGCATTATTGAATTGGTAAACATATCGGTTTACGTTTATTGGATTTTCCCAGAATACCCAGGGAAAATGTAATTGGTGTCGGAGTCATAGGCCATATTAATTTGACTATTGCTAAATGCAAGTTGTTGTTGAAGAATTTTCCTTTGTGTACCTGTACGTGACTACAATAATTTTCAATCCATTTTCTAGCTTTTAACAATTAAAAATTCACTGAATAAGTAATTTTGTCTTCGACATTTCTTATTTACTAGTAGTTCAGAGAAATTATGCATGCTGCATTGCCATTTTAACCAAATACATGATTGCAAAATATTTGAAGATAAAAATATATTCAGCATGTGAAGATGTGCAGTCCCTCTTTTTGTTTCTGATTATCAATAGAGAATACATGGTCAGTATCTTAAAATATAAGCTGACCATGTATTCTATTTATCCTGCAACAATAAAAAAAATAATCATCAAAAATAATCATTTTGAAGTGAAACGGTGTCAAAAATGACAGAAATGTGTTCGCCTTTTAAACGTTGTTTCACTTTGAAGTAGGTCAGTCGAATTGACGCACGTGCCAAGATTCCAAAATACAGCTGTTTTCCGTCACTGCCGTATACAGCAAAAATATATACGGTGGGTGTATTCCGACAATGCGGTGACAGTTGCAGGATAAATGAATATATAGAGGATATTGAATGGTTTCCTGTTTAATATAATACATGTATATATTTCATGAGTATGACAGAATATACCGTATTTGACCTAATAAGGGCGCCTGCCCTAATAAAGGGCGCCCCTACCTTTTTTCAAGGAATTAAATCTTTGACCGATTGTCAAAATGGTGTTCAAAAGTAATAATTCTTGTGAAATGTTTTGCTACTTTATGTGTTCAATTTTCTTCAGCAAATTAAGTAACTGGAACACAAGTTTTCGCCTCTTCTTCAGTTCTTGTCTATTCCTACAGATGACATGTTACAAAGACTGAAAGAGATGACGTCATTACTGATTCCCGCACTTTTTGACACTTATTAATTTTCTATGTTTTTGATTTTGTTTTTAAGTTTATGAAATGCAATAAAAAGAAAATTGAATGGTTTCCCATTTAATATAACATATATTTCACTTGTATGACAGAATATTTCGATATTTTTCACTCGTGCTTCGCACTCGTGAAAATATTGATATTCTGACATACTCGTGAAATATATGTTATATTAAACAGGAAACCATTCAATATCCTATATATATTTCACTGGCAAAAATGCAATAAAGGATGCTGTCTGTTCTCTGAATGATTGAAGTCACTCAACTTATTATACGATAACTATGTACAACATTGAAAGTCTGTTAATTAGAAATGTATCTAATATGTATACTAGAACAGTTTAAACAAGTGATTCTTTATGATAGTTCTTGCCACAAAGAGGGTTTGTCGAGACAGGAATTTTCTCCAATTATGCATTAGGCACTTTCAGATTTTGTGCGTTATAGTACTTTGGTCTAATAGGGCTGTCATGGGTACATAATTTTGGCCCCAGTTACATGATTAATTTTGATCATATATATGCAAATCTTTTTGTTTATAAATAACAGATAAGAGATACATGTATATATAGTAAAATTAACATTTTGTGGCTTTTGTTGGCGATATATATGATACTGACTTTTTTTCATCCTATGTTAAGTAAGTACTGTAAAACTTTGCACACATAGTTCAAAATTTTTTTAGGTAAAACTTATCAGTTTGTAAATATTGACTGCATTTGCAGCAAGAAGCAGTGCAATATGTCATGTATAATCTCATGCAGACACCCTCTGGTGTTATATATATATATATATATATATATCCATATACCTTGGGAAAGATTGGCAGCACACATGTCTGGAATCAAAATGATAATAATTTTGCATTTAGATGTACATGTATATACATTTTGCAGTAAGATTTATAAAGCATATTTATCTGTAGTGATTAAGTGAAAACGATTATATTATGGGATCGATACCGTATTTGACCTAATAAGGGCGCCCCTACCTTTTTTCAAGGAAATAAATCTTTGACTGAGTATCAAAATGGTGTTTAAAAGTAATAATACATGTGAAATGTTTTGCTACTTTATGTGTTCAATTTTCTTCAGCAAAATAAGTAACTGGAACACAAGTTTTTGCCACATTTTGTCTATTCTTACATATGATCACATGTCAGTGCAAAGAGCACCCGAAACTAAACACACATACAAATAATAACTTACCATCTTTATTTGAAGATTAAGTAAAAGACTTCATTCTTGTTGATAAACAACTTTTGTTCAGAACAGAAAGCTAGTAAAAGACATTGTAAATCAATTATTAGGTCAAAGAAAACAATGTCTGATATGATCTGGGAAATCACCTGTGTCTATATATATATAAATAGAACACAAAAGAGTTCCATTTGAACACAAATGGTGGAACACACATTCTTTGGTCTAAAGATCAGCTGGCATGGTTTAAGTTTTAAACAGGAATATTCAATTTGGTTTGTTTGGTTTGTTTTTGTTTAACGTCCTATTAACAGCCAGGGTCATTTAAGGACGTGCCAGGTTTTGGAGGTGGAAGAAAGCCGGAGTACCCGGAGAAAAACCACCGGCCTATGGTCAGTACCTGGCAACTGCCCCACGTAGGTTTCGAACTCGCAACCCAGTTGTGGAGGGCTAGTAATAAAGTGTCAGGAACACCTTAACCACTCGGCCACCGCAGCCCCTAGGAATATTCAAGTGATATACAAGCTTAATATATAAATGATAATGAATAGATATCTTCATCTGGAATATTTTTATGACTGAATATTTTACCGTTTCCACAGCCTTGGGTATTCTGCTATAAGGTATATATAGTGTGTTTCATAAAACTTCAGAATAACTAATCTTAATAAGGGCGTCCCCCCGCTGTCAATTATCCGTGCCCTGCGCCCTTATTAGGGTCAAATACGGTATATTGTAGTTTTTTTCTTTTTTGACCTTTGACACACCAGAAGAAAGTGAGTTTACTATTTGAATGGATATCTATAACTAGCTGGTGCACACTTCAGAACCTGGTTTCTTGTCAAACCCCGACCCATGTCTCTAGATCTTAACAGCTCATGCAGTGCCACATGTAAAGGAACACAATTTTTACTTTTGACCATTTTGACAGGAGTTATGCCCTTTGTTGAAATTCTTTACTTCCACAAAATGCTTTAACTGTTTGGATATATAGTTATTAACAAGATATATTTGTACCCCTTAATGCAACATTTATACTGTCAAATTTTATGGGAGTATTATGGGATTGGGTTTATCCATCCGTCTCTTCGGCCAGCATAAACTTTCATTTGTCCAACGATTTCATCCATCATTTTAGGACCATCTCATTGAAACTTTGTATACATTTATAATCATGATATGAAGTTGTATTTCCCTGAAAATAATTTTGATGTGGATATTTTTTAAAGAAAATATTAAAGAAAATATTACCCCTTGTTTATTTCAGTATTTGGTATTTGTCTGGAAATTTTTACCAATTTCTTTTGAAACTTTATAATATATTGTGTTGTCTGAGAAGAATTTTGTTTTGATTATTTTTGCTGGAGTCGCTGCCCGCTTTGTTCATTTCTAGTACTTGAATCTTTGAAACTTCAAAGGCTTTAAAATCACGAAATAGAGAACTTTGCGTTTATTTTAATGAGTTTATTTTGAGACTTTTGATTATTTGTTTTCCTCAAACTGTTAGGAAATTGAACATTGACTTTGTAGTGCAAGGTGAGATTTATAGCATGCTATAAGCTAGCTAGTAGCCACTCTTAAGGTGATTCATATAATACTATATCTATAAGGACTATATACTGTAAATCATTTGATGGGCATATATTGTTCTGTGCTGTACATATGTGCGTACAGTACTCTTGTTTATTTTTGCTCTCTGAAGTCTTGGGTCGGCTATATATAGCATTTAGGTAATGTAGAACCTTTTACCGGACTAATCATTAAGCTGAAAATTATTGTCTGGTCATCCATTTTTGTTTTCGATGTTTGTGACATCATGGATCATCAATTGATTGGTTGGTATGGTATCTTTTCCGCCTCTAGTGAATCTCCTATCTGAGTCCTATCACACCATGCTGTACGTACCATCTTGGGTCTGGACATATGTCAGGGTTCACCCCAAGATTTCAGAAATATCTTATGGACCAAAACATAGAAAATTGAAGAAATTTGTTAGTTTTGGTGAGCCATTCTGGAAAATATGGGGCAAATGGCCCCATGGCCCCCTCCAGAGTTATCCCTGATATATGTACATGTACACCTTCCTGGAACGGACACACATAACGGACACACAGGACACACATAACGGACACACATACCATCTAAGGTAGACTTTTGTAGTCTTGATCTGCAGGCAGTCTTTTCCAATTCTATCAAACTTCCATATCAAATTATACTGATAAATTCATATATATATACAGTACTGTGGTACTCGGCTTAGAACTTGGATGTTGCATTATGATTCATATCCCAGGTTGGTGGTTCCTGTTGATAAGTGTATCAACATTCCAGATCAGCTCTCCACCACACATCAGCCTGTATAAGAGAGGCCACTGTTCAGACTTCTTAGCCACAGGATGTCAGCTGCTGTACAGCAACTTTCAAAAAGGGCATCTTTGTTTTAAATGCCATATGTTGTGTGCTTGTTAGATCCTCGTTTTTTTTTTATAGCAGTACTACTTTGTGTTAAGGTCCTTTGTTTAGAATGAGAAAGTATTTTTAAAAGTGTATTTGTATTTGCATTATGAAAATACTCTTTAAATGCTGACCCATATAAAAGGTTCAATAATAGAATTGTGTATACATATTTTGGCAGTCATAGTGATACTTATCACAGTACCAGGGTATAATGGTTGATATATATATCACTGTACCATGATCATGGTATAATATATATATCATGTTTCCATGGTTCCGATATATACATTTCACTGTACCAGGATTATGATCCAATACATACATTACAGCACCAGGGTAATAACGATACAATACATATCTGGTACCAGGGTTACGATATATATACCATGGTCCCAGGGTCAGGATAGTATATACCATAGTACCAGGGTCATGATAGATACGATATATACCATGGTCCCAGGGTCAGGATAGTATATACCATAGTACCAGGGTCATGATAGATACGATATATATACCACAGTACCAGGGTCATGATACGATATATACCACAGTACCAGGGTCATGATAGATATATATACCACAGTACCAGGGTCATGATACGATATATACCACAGTACCAGGGTCATGATACAATATATACCACAGTACCAGGGTCATGATAGATATATACCACAGTACCAGGGTCATGATAGATATATACCACAGTACCAGGGTCATGATAGATACGATATATATACCACAGTACCAGGGTCATGATAGATACAATATATACCACAGTACCAGGGTCATGATAGATACAATATATACCACAGTACCAGGGTCATGATAGATACAATATATATACCACAGTACCAGGGTCATGATAGATACAATATATACCACAGTACCAGGGTCATGATACGATATAATATACCACAGTACCAGGGTCATGATAGATACAATATATACCACAGTACCAGGGTCATGATACGATATATACCACAGTACCAGGGTCATGATAGATACAATATATACCACAGTACCAGGGTCATGATAGATATATACCACAGTACCAGGGTCATGATAGATACGATATATATACCACAGTACCAGGGTCATGATAGATATATACCACAGTACGAGGGTCATGATATATACCACAGTACGAGGGTCATGATATATACCACAGTACGAGGGTCATGATAGATACAAAATATATACCATAGTACCAGGGTCATGATATACAGTGTATACAATATATACCACAGTACCAGGGTCATGATAGATACGATATATACCACAGTACCAGGGTCATGATAGATATATACCACAGTACCAGGGTCATGATAGATATATACCACAGTACCAGGGTCATGATAGATATATACCACAGTACCAGGGTCATGATAGATACAATATATACCACAGTACCAGGGTCATGATAGATACAATATATACCACAGTACCAGAGTCATGTTACAATATATACCACAGTACCAGGGTCATGATACGATATATACCACAGTACCAGGGTTATGATAGATACGATATATACCACAGTACCAGGGTCATGATACGATATATACCACAGTACCAGGGTCATGATATACAGTGTATACAATATATACCACAGTACCAGGGTCATGATAGATATATACCACAGTACCAGGGTCATGATAGATATATACCACAGTACCAGGGTCATGATAGATATATACCACAGTACCAGGGTCATGATACAATATATACCACAGTACCAGGGTCATGATAGATACGATATATATACCACAGTACCAGGGTCATGATAGATACGATATATACCACAGTACCAGGGTCATGATAGATATATACCACAGTACCAGGGTCATGATAGATACAATATATACCACAGTACCAGGGTCATGATAGATATATACCACAGTACGAGGGTCATGATATATACCACAGTACCAGGGTCATGATAGATATATACCACAGTACCAGGGTCATGATAGATACGATATATACCACAGTACCAGGGTCATGATAGATACGATATATACCACAGTACCAGGGTCATGATAGATACAATATATACCACAGTACCAGGGTCATGATAGATATATACCACAGTACCAGGGTCATGATAGATACAATATATACCACAGTACCAGGGTCATGATACAATATATACCACAGTACCAGGGTCATGATAGATATATACCACAGTACCAGGGTCATGATAGATATATACCACAGTACCAGGGTCATGATAGATACAATATAATATATACCACAGTACCAGGGTCATGATAGATACAATATATACCACAGTACCAGGGTCATGATAGATACAATATATACCACAGAACCAGGGTCATGATACGATATATACCACAATACCAGGGTCATGATAGATACAATATATACCACAGTACCAGGCTAGGGTCATGATAGATATATACCACAGTACCAGGGTCATGATAGATACGATATATATACCACAGTACCAGGGTCATGATAGGTACAATATATACCACAGTACCAGGGTCATGATAGATATATACCACAGTACCAGGGTCATGATAGATATATACCACAGTACCAGGGTCATGATAGATACGATATATACCACAGTACCAGGGTCATGATAGATACAGAGCAACCCGCTTATTTGCATAGCCCTTTTTCCATGACAAAATATGCAAATAACCGGAGTATTCGTATAGGCGGAGTTGGGTTTTGGCCCCTGTTATACACATGTAGATTGTCAGGTAGGTACTCAAAATGGGCGCTATATGATTGTTTACGTTATTTGCATTAAAAATATATTTAAAAAAAATACATTATTTAAAATATAAGAGTAAATACGAAATACATGGGTTGTTATTCTTTGTAAATGTACAAATATTTGCATACACTTCAAATTCATCGTTTACTACTTGTCACTCGGAGTCTCTGGGTCCAATATCGGTCATACACGCGTGGGTTGGCACTACGATATACAATGTCATCGTTTCAATTAACATTCATTATCGTCTCGAGATGCGTTGTGTTCCTGCTATGAGTATATTAGTTGTTTGGTCATAGATGATGAACTGCTGAAGCAATAGACTGTCTTAAATGACCGTGACATGTTATTGTCGTTCGGGTTTGTTTTGGAAAATGGCGCACACACAGAAAAGAGTTGTTGTTCATTACACATATGCCCCCACAATGCAACGCGCCTAGAAAACAATCATGGCGATCGCAACCTGCCTCAGCGAGTGTTCAAGTGCACAGAACACAGGTTTGGATCGATGCTATAATAAATAAACAAATCTCATCAAAAGATGAGGCATATAGATATTTTATTCAGTAATTCTTCTGCACATTGCTACTGATATGGTCTAAATAATAACAATGTCGATATCGATGCATCGAACGTAACCTGTAATGACGAAGTGTGAACCAATGATAAGATAACGTTGTACATCGTGTCAAATCAATAATGTAAGTTAAAACACATAAATTTCATAAAACTTTTATTACGGGAAAATCACAAAAATACCCTAAAATCAATTAAAATTTTTTGATTTTTTTGAATTTTTATATGCATGTAAGCGGGAGTCTGTGTTTTAGTCGATGCAAATACACGGGATTGAAATACAAAGATGAAGAAAAAAATCGGGACCTGAGAATTTTATGCAAATAAGCAGGATATTCAAATAACCGATATGCAAATAAGTGGGCTCCTCTGTATATACCACAGTACTAGAGTCATGAGATATGAAACATATCACTACTATAGGGTCATAATACAATACAGGATATAAGGGTCACATTACCGTGCACGTAACAATCAGGGTCATTTCTTAGATCTCTAGATCTGATAACAAATATAACAAAAGCTGCTCGTGACAGAACTCAAAATAATAATCTTCAATGTATGATTGTCATACATTTATAGTTATGTGTTTATTGATCATGTTAATCTTATGTTTCAGGGAAGTGCATTCATATGGGAAGATTTCACCAGTAAAGCAGCCAAGCTGCACTCTTCCCTCAAGTAAGTTGATGACTAGACCCAGTGTCTGACCATAGCAGCAGTAGTGCATAAGGCCAAATTCAATCTATTTTTAGCTTGCCTGTTGTAAGTGTGGCCATAATATAAATTCCAGGTTTCTAGCTACCAAGCAAATGAAAACTTATGTGAGCTATCTTTATTAAGTTAGTCTCACCAATATACTATGCTGTGCCATCAATACTACACTGTTTATACTGATCTGGTAATTATATAACACCACTAACTAGGACACTGTTTATACTGATCTGGTAATTATATAACACCACTAACTAGGACACTGTTTATACTGATCTGGTAATTATATAACACCACTAACTAGGACACTGTTTATACTGATCTGGTAATTATATAACACCACTAACTAGGACACTGTTTATACTGATCTGGTAATTATATAACACCACTAACTAGGACACTGTTTATACTGATCTGGTAATTATATAACACCACTAACTAGGACACTGTTTATACTGATCTGGTAATTATAACACCACTAACTAGGACACTGTTTATACTGATCTGGTAATTATATAACACCACTAACTAGGACACTGTTTATACTGATCTGGTAATTATATAACACCACTAACTAGGGCACTGTTTATACTGATCTGGTAATTATATAACACCACTAACTAGGACACTTTTTATACTGATCTGGTAATTATATAACACCACTAACTAGGACACTGTTTATACTAATCTGGTAATTATATAACACCACTAACTAGGGCACTGTTTATACTGATCTGGTAATTATATAACACCACTGACTAGGACACTGTTTATACAGATCTGGTAATTATATAACACCACTGACTAGGACACTGTTTATACTGATCTGGTAATTATATAACACCACTGACTAGGACACTGTTTATACTGATCTGGTAATTATATAACACCACTAACTAGGACACTGTTTATACTGATCTGGTAATTATATAACACCACTAACTAGGACACTGTTTATACTGATCTGGTAATTATATAACACCACTAACTAGGACACTGTTTATACTCATCAGTTGTATGGTTCTGGTAACACCAACACAACGCTGTTAAACCAATACCAGACAGCTCAAAGTGAATAATTTTACCAGGTGGCCTATTTGGCTACTAATTCATAAAATCTAGGTGCCAATTGGAAAAGTTAGTTGCCTGGCCTAGCTAGCTATATAGCTAGTTGCAATTGTCTTTAATTAAAAAAAAAAAAACCCAAACTTTCAATTCTTTAGATCAGTATACCATCTCTCTGTAACTTTTTCGATTGTGAATCATTTTAGCATTAACTGCAACCTTTGAAAGATTAACCAAATTGCAAAAGTTACACAATCTTTTTAATGGCCATGCAGGCGCCTTATGGGTCAATAAATGGTCGCCAATGGTGAATTTAAGGCACCATGGCCACTAAAATAGGTGCCACTTTGAGCCCTAAATACTATTTACAGATCAGTATACTATAACTCTGCAGAAAAGTTGCTGTTGAAAAAGTTTAAATAGATCAAAGTTACAAGATCATGATGGCCAACTGGAGTGGCCGTCAGCTCGTACAGGTATACTGCTCATCAGGGTGAAAGTTTAATGTTAGGTTCATTTTGTTAAATATTTAATTTTGACCTTGATATTATTTGTTATCACACACTTAAATAACTTATATTAATACCTGTTTATGTTAACACTTACCTGATGTCCAGTTATCAATGCCAAAAAAATTACTGTTTTCTTTTATTTACAGTACATTTTTAGGTCCCCACATTACGGGTGCAGGTGCCCCATTTTAGGGTTAGAACCACACAGCTAGAGTTTCAGTGATAGAACCACACAGCTAGAGTTTCAGTGATGGAACCACACAGCTAGAGTTTCAGTGATGGAACCACACAGATAGAGTTTCAGTGATAGAACCACACAGCTAGAGTTTCAATACTAGAACCACACAGATAGAGTTTCAGTGATAGAACCACACAGATAGAGTTTCAGTGATGGAACCACACAGATAGAGTTTCAGTGATGGAACCACACAGCTAGAGTTTCAATACTAGAACCACACAGCTAGAGTTTCAATACTAAAATACTAGAACCACACAGCTAGAGTTTCAATACTAGAACTACACAGATAGAGTTTCAATACTAGAACTGTAACACAGATAGAGTTTCAAAGAGTTTCAATACTAGGAGTAGGACCACACAGCTGGAGTTTCAATACTAGAACCGCACAGATAGAGTTTCAATACTAGAACTGTAACACAGATAGAGTTTCAATACTAGAACCACACAGCTAGAGTTTTAATACTAGAACCACACAGCTAGAGTTTCAGTGATAGAACCACACAGCTAGAGTTTCAGTGATGGAACCACACAGATAGAGTTTTAATACTAGAACCACACAGATAGAGTTTTAATACTAGAACCACACAGATAGAGTTTTAGCACTAGAACCACACAGCTAGAGTTTCAATACTAGAACCACACAGCTAGAGTTTCAATACTAGAACCACACAGATAGAGTTTCAATACTAGAACCACACAGATAGAGTTTTAGCACTAGAACCACACCGCAAGAGTTTCAATACTAGAACCACACAGCTAGAGTTTCAATACTAGAACCACACAGATAGAGTTTCAATACTAGAACCACACAGATAGAGTTTTAGCACTAGAACCACACCGCAAGAGTTTCAATACTAGAACCACACAGCTAGAGTTTCAATGCTAGAACCACACAGCTAGAGTTTCAATACTAGAACGTTAACCACACAGATAGATTTGTAATACTAGAAATTGAACCACACAGATAGAGTTTCAATACTAGAACCACATAGAGTTTTAATACTAGAACCACACCGCGAGAGTTTCAGTACTAGAACCATTTTTTGCTTTGACCTTTGACCTTCCATTGACCCACTTTGAAGCTAACTTACATATTATATGTGTGTGAAATATTTTGTGAACATTTATATTTAGTATACATGTGTGATGCACAAAGTGACATGCACACATGACATATAGCTATAGAGCAGCTCTTGTTTTGTCAAATTATCCGATCAGGAATATTTTAAAAACAATCTTATTATAAATATGATACGTGGATATGATTGAGATTTTACTGTGTATGTTCCACTCAGTGATAACTATATTATATGTCCTTACATGTATTGTACAGCCACTATTAAAATAAGATTGCCCGTTTGTACAGGAAACTGACATGTGATAGTTTATAGTGAGCCACTTACAAGTTCCGGTGCTGTTGGTGGTACGGCACACTCAGCCACACCAGTGTTCAGTATATATACCACAGTATGTAGATCAGAGTGCTCCAATGTTTAAACTCAAGTGTTGAATACTTCAGAATCAAGATCAAAAATATCTGAGCTCGCTTGGTCTAGAGGAGTCTGGATTGAGATCATGAAATGAATAATCATGTATATGACATTAAAAATCAGCAAGCTGTATGAAATGATACTGAGTTGTAGACATTATGTAACTTGATCAGCTTTGAGAAAAATATTGACCAAGGACAAAATTAAAGTTCAGACAGAGGTTGATATTGTCTAAAGGTTAAAACTGTGTAAGTTATATATAACAAAGTCAAAAGGCTATGATAGTTTTATTATAAAAAAGACTTTTTTTATATTTTAAAGTCAATGAATGTATATATGCATATGTTTATATAAATCTATGTTAAATATATATAAATAGAGGCTATATATAGCTGCTACTATATACATATATTTGTAAATATTATATTTTTAAACATCACATGACACAATCAAAACTGTAAATTAAACTTGTGCATTAGAAATGAATTCAGTACTATACCTTATTCTGAAATGAAAGAATTGCTTTATCTATTTACCTATTTTAAATTTGATGAATTTTAAAAGTATAATTGCTTTCAAAATTTCAGAGTTGTTTTTCATCTATTGCATGCAAGCCGAAGGTATAAGAAATTAATGGACAATCCTAAGGGGAAGTAATTCGGAATCTATTTCTAGAAACGCCCATCATGATCAGTCGACCAACGTTCTCTGCAAGTTTTGCTTGCTTGGGCGATCAATAAAACTTTTTATTGTGCATCGATCATGTGACACTAATATTAGCTTATCAGGAAGTGTGAAAAACATATTTTAAAATAATTCCCAATAAAGAGCTCAAGATCTACATGTTGGTGTTTACCAGGTTCATACTTTGAATAAACTCATTTGTATTTATAAGAAATTGCATTTTTTTTAATACACCCTCTGTCTTTTTCCTGGGGAAGATGATTGATGTGTTACACATAAATGTCCTGCCAGGTCGATGGAGCTGCCTCTTTAGCCGACACTGTTAATTTAAACAGTTACCAGGATGATCAATCTGTTCTGAGCTGGTACAAAGCAACTTCAGTCATTGTAATTTAACAGTATTCATACTAAACAACAGAAAATTGTGTTTATAAGTTTAGGCCTATATATATTCTCACAATATGTGTCCTAAGCGACTCACACTTGTGACATCCAGCTGGGAATCTGTATGACCAGCTCCAGTGCCGATTGGTTATTGACATGGCCAGTTTAATTTTGATAGCCTATATTATATCTCGGGACAGCTGTTTGGTTATTGATAGGCCGGCCTATTTCTCGGGACAGCTGTTTGGGTATATAAATATTGACAAGCAGGTTAAAATAGACAGTTTTGATGACCTATATGTCGGGACAGCTGATTGGTTATTGATATGAAGGTTAAAATAGCCAGTTTTGATGACCTATATCTCGGGACAGCCGATTGGTTATTGATATGTGGGTTAAAATAGCCAGTTTTGATGACCTATATCTAGGGACAGCCGATTGGTTATTGATATGAAGGTTAAAATAGCCAGTTTTGATGACCTATATCTCGGGACAGCCGATTGGTTATTGATATGTAGGTTGAAATAGCCAGTTTTGATGGCCTATGTCTCGGGACAGCTATTTGGGTTATTGACAGGTAGGTTAAAATAGCCAGTTTTATTATTTTTTTAAACGACCGTGATATATCTCGGGACAGGGAAGGTGGTTATAGATGCTGTTTTTCGACATATAGTCTAACAGAGAAGTGAATGAATTCACAGTTAAAACATAAAAAATCATTGAGGGTACATTTTAAATGCCAGTGAAGAAGTCTTGATTAAGCAAAATCAGATGGAGATGTCCAGGTACAATTAATGTTATATACTTTTGTCTGTTACAGAGCCACTCTAGGTGCTATTGGTGCATTTCTGGATGCCTTTCAGAAGGTTGCAGACATGGCTACAGGGTCCAGAGGTAAGTCTCAGCATTGTTATTACACCATCCCATGAATGTTGTTGATCTGGTCGAACGACTCCTGATCATCGGCTTATACCTGGGCCACGATCGCTCATTCGGTTAGAGCGCGGACCACGCAATAGGTGAAGATCCAAAATGCGTGGCTTCCCATGTCGGTTTGTGCTTCTTGTGAAGCTTAGAAATGGGCCGGTCTGTGCTGTCGTGGTTTTGTCCTTGGGCAAGACACTTTACCCTTATTGCTCTGGATGACATGTGACAGACCTCCCTTATGTTGTTCAGTGAGGAAATCACCAAATAATACAAGGAGACCTTGCCTCAAAATGACCCTGGCTTACTTATACTAGTACAAATTTCCTCATATAATTGACCTTGGGCATTTTTCAAGGCCACAGACTAGGGGTAGAATAGGTAAAAAAGAATCTTTTGAGAATCTTCTCAAATTGAATAGACCTGGAGACCTTGTATTTAGCCATAACGTACAGGCCTGCTATAGGATGCTGTGTCAAAGTTTCATCATAACAGTAACCTAAACCTATTTTCAAGGTCAACGGGGTCAAATATGTTAAAAGTCATAATCATTGTGTCATCAGGACAGAGTGCTACAAAATTTCCTCATTTAAAAGACCTTAACATATTTTCAAGGTCACAAGGGGCAAAACAGTGAAATATGTAAAAAACTTAAATAATCTTCTTCCCAGTTTCATAAGATCCTGCAGAGACCTGATATTTGGCTTGTAGGTACCTACAAGAGTGCTGAAAATATTCAAAGTACAGTGTTCAATGACCTTGACCTTTGTTCAAGTTTGCATGGTTCAGATGGTTAAAATTCCTTGGAGAATCGTCCTCTCAAGTTCCTGAAGACTCGATCAGGGTACTGATATTTGACCAGTTGGTACCAGAGTTTTGTCATATAGATGACCTTAAGTTCAAGGTCACTAGTATTAACATTCTTAAATATTTCGATGGCTCTTGTGCAGCTTTTAAATCTTAAAAGTATGGATGCTCGTGTAAAAGACTTATCCTAGAATCAACAACACACTTCTCGTTGTTATGGATATCATATTGGTTATGTATGATTGATCAAAAGCCAACAGAGGTAAATTTTAGTAAAATTGATTGACAAAACACTAGTTAATCAGTGAATCAGTGAATCATATATCATGTCATTGTTAATATTGTATTCTTCCTGAAACAATCAACAAGAAATCTGGAAACAGCTACTTTGCTATTATTCCTTATAAGTACAGGGCTTTTTCTGGGCACTTTTTAGGGGCCGTTGATGGGCCCCATTCTCAATTGAAATTATTTCATATTTAAGCCAAATTCCCAAAATTCGCAATTTACTCCTGAAAAAATCTTTCCCAATTCACCAAATTTTCTTCCCAAAATGAGACAAAAAGGCCCTTTCCCAGAGCAGTGAGAAAAATCCCTGAAGTATTTTACTTCCTAGCTTTTTGAGCAATTCAGGCCCTTTGGGCCCTTGTATTTGAGGTGTGTTTGTTGTGCAATTGTTTACCATATCGTCATTTCTATGTCTTTGCAGGTGCTACAAAGGATATTGGCTCGGCCCTGACAAGACTTTGTATGCGACACAGAACAATAGAGACTAAATTGAAGAGCCTTACTATGTAAGACATGATAACATAACCTGTCTTCCTGTCATGATTTAGCCAGGCAGTGAATTCAGTGTCTTGTAATGAACCTTCGAAGTAAGGTCCTATGGATCCAATTTATATGAGTTATCGATTATGATTTTTTTTTTACGTTGGTCCGTACGTGTTACGTCGTCCATTTGCCATCTGTCTGTAAACAAGTACCAATATTGTTTTTCTATTTTCTAAAATTTCACTGATAGGTCCTCCTTGGTCCTTTGTTGGACATGATCAAATTGAGACTGATTGTGAAAACAATATGACTGACAGGTAGCCATTTTGAATATTGACTGCTGAAGTTTGTTACAGCTATTTCTCAGAAAGTACTGAATGGATCTTTCTCAAATTTGATTAAGTTTTTGTGTAAGTTCAGCACCAATAGTTAGCCAATAGATCCTTTCAAAAAACCAGTAAAGAAATTATTATAAATTCTGATGAAGACAAACCTAAGGACGACAAAGAGGATCCTCTGTGATCTTGAATAGTGACCATCTAAGGTTATAAAGGTATTGTTACCGCTAATTATGACCTTTCACCTTTTGATAGGTCAATCATTGACAACTTGGTAAACCCTCTACAGGAAAAGGGAGAAGACTGGAAGAAATCAGTTGCACAACTAGATAAAGAACATGCAAAAGGTAGGTATTAAAATGGTCAGGAAGGTGGAAAAATGAAATGACCTTGACCTATTTTCAAGGTCACTACAGGGGCCAAATATTAAAAAATCAATTTACTAATCTTCTTAAGTTCTAGAAGGCCCAGGGCACTCATCTTTGGCCAGTAGGCTCCTGCTATGGAGCGCTCTAAAAATTTCCTCACACCAATGACATTGATTTATTTTCAAGGTCAAGGGGGGGGGGGGGGGGGGGGGGGGGGGGGGAAGATATTTAAGTTCTAGAAGACCAATCTGCATAATATTTTGCAAGCAGGTAACAAGGAATGAGTACATGTAAAGATTCAACATATAGATGACCTTAAGGCATGTTTTCAAGGTCACCATTGTGAATTGACATATGTGACCATGTACTTTATATATATGTATACTACATCTGAAAATCATCAGAATTGCAAAAATGTCTCTTCACCCCTTCTCCATTCTTTTTCACAAAAAAAGTAAAGTTTCTTTGTACTTGGGTGTTATCAAGGTGAAAATGGTAAAGAAAGTTATATTTGGAGGCTTCTGGTTGCTTATTAGAGGGTTTTTGTGATCACTGAAGAAAATATGCAGTAACTGGTATACAGGGGGAATTAAAATGGTTGCCTACAACAGAGGGTCACCTTAGAGATGGTCACTTGGACAGATTTGACTCTACCATGTGGCGATAGGTACAAAAGTTCAAAGTCATGGCATTAAAATTTGTCGCTCTTAAACCTATGTTCAGCTCACATGGGCCCTAATGATAAAAAAATGCATTGTTGGTCCTAGAAGGCAATTAAGCGAAGAGAGAATACGAGGGAAAGTATAAAAGCGACAGTCAGATTGATAACATATCAAAGATCATTTACTGGATGGAAATCTCGTATTTTGATTTTGATCAATTCTAATTTTCTTTGCTAACTCATTACCTTTATACTTGTTGTGGCATAATTACATGATAGACCGGTGATTTTGTCAAGATTTTACTCTTGATGATTGATCCAGTAAAAATTAATAAGTTAAAAAACGCTGATAATTCTGTTCTGACTCCCAGAGTACAAACGTGCCAGGCAGGAAATCAAGAAGGCAGCCTCGGACACCATGAGACTACAGAAGAAAGTGAAGAAGACTACAGGTAAATTTAACTAGTATTAATATTATGTCAGATGTCTAACTAATAATAATATTTTCAGACGCCAAAATAATCATGATATTATGTCAGATGTCAAACTTGTGATAATATTATGTCAGATGTCAAACTTGTGATAATATTATGTCAGATGTCAAACTTGTGATAATATTATATCAGATGTCAAACTAATCATAATGTTATGTCAGATGTCAAACTTGTGATAATATTATGTCAGATGTCAAACTGATAATAGTATTATGTCAGATGTCAAACTAATAATATTATGTCAGATGTCAAACTAATCATAATATTATGTCAGATGTCAAACTAATAATATTATGTCAGATGTCAAACTAATAATGATATTATGTCATATGTATGTCAAACTGATTATAATGTAATGTCAGATGTCAAACTTGTGATAATGTTATGTCAGATGTCAAACTTGTGATAATATTATATCATATGTCAAACTAATAATGTTATGTCAGATGTCAAACTAATAATAATATTATGTCAGATGTCAAACTGATAATATTATGTCAGATGTCAAACTATTAATGTTATGTCAGATGTCAAACTAATAATAATATGATGTCAGATGTCAAACTGATAATATTATGTCAGATGTCAAACTTGTGATAATATTATATCAGATGTCAAACTAATAATGTTATGTCAGATGTCAAACTAATAATAATATTATGTCAGATGTCAAACTAATCATAATATTATGTCTGATGTCAAACTTGTGATAATATTATATCAGATGTCAAACTAATAATGTTATGTCAGATGTCAAACTAATAATAATATTATGTCAGATGTCAAACTAGTAATGATATTATATCAGATGTCAAACTAATAATGTTATGTCAGATGTCAAACTAATAATAATATGTCAGATGTCAAACTTGTGATAATATTATGTCAGATGTCAAACTTGTGATAATATTATGTCAGATGTCAAACTTGTGATAATATTATATCATATGTCAAACTAATAATGTTATGTCAGATGTCAAACTAATAATAATATTATGTCAGATGTCAAACTATTAATGTTATGTCAGATGTCAAACTAATAATAATATTATGTCAGATGTCAAACTAATACAGTCAAACCTGTCTATAGCGACCGCCCAAGGGGAGGCAGAAAAACGGTCACTATAGACAGGTTGCCTTTATAGACAGGTCAAAATTATTGCACCAACCAATTTACTTAAACCTGCCATAAATAAATTGTCATTGAACAGGGCATTCAGAAGACCAGTCAGAAGTTAAATAAATGCATAAACTTTATAAATCTGAAGGGTTTGATATTTAATGATTTGTGGACCCAAACACAAAATATAACTCAAAATGGTCTTATGGATAATTTTTTTTTAAAAATATTTTGTTCTGAAATAATGCTATATGTATCTATCAAATTATCTCCCTTTCTTTCATAAATAAAGAAAAAGAATACACAATAATTAATAAATTAATTATATTTGTGTTACTACTAATTATTTTGTGTTATAGTCTTACCTCTTAAAACCAAAATATTTTTTTTTTCTGACCCAAATTGAAATCCGGATATTTGTGTCAGTTTACGACTTTTTATTAGTATTGACTAATTAAAGATGGCGGCAGTACAAACGCTAGTACCGACAGCTACGATTAAGAAAGGCTTTATTGGCTTTCATGTGAGTAAATCTTGTTGACAGATATGACCAGTGTTTGTTATTGAAGTGATTTATCCTAGTTGTAATCACAAAATTAACTGACCGTGTCAAATGAAGCCACCTGTGCACAGTTGCAATGTAATACCGACACGCATGGTGACCCGACTCCTCTCTTACCGAGCCCCAGGCCAGGGCAGCTACAGTAATTATAGGCTAACAGGTGGTAGGGGTCTTTTGTTTGTATACTCAGGCCAGGGTTGTGGTGGTCCTTTGTTTGTATAATCAAGCCAGGGTCGATGTGTCTGAATTTTCCGGGGATTTTATGAGGGATGACTGCCGAGAGCAGAAGATGGCCGACAGAAATCGGTCGCTATAGAAAACAAATTAGCGACCGCTGTTCCGAAATCACCGGTCGTTAGCCACATTAGACAGGTAGTCGCTATACAGAGGGTCGTTATATAGTAAAATCTCACGGGGAATCTTAAAACCGGTCGTTATAGACAGGCAGTCGTTATATACAGGGGGTCGTTAGAGCAGGTTTGACTGTAATATTATGTCAGATGTCAAACTTGTGATAATATTATATCAGATGTCAAACTAATAATGTTATGTCAGATGTCAAACTAATAATAATATGTCAGATGTCAAACTAATAATAATATGATGTCAGATGTCAAACTTGTGATAATATTATGTCAGATGTCAAACTTGTGATAATATTATATCAGATGTCAAACTAATCATAATGTTATGTCAGATGTCAAACTAATGATAATATTATATCAGATGTCAAACTAATGATATTATTATGTCAGATGTCAAACTGATAATAATGTTATGACAGATGTCAGACTAATAATATTATGTCAGATGTCAACTTATGATGACAATTTGTTGGAAGTTCCAGGTATTTTTTTTTTAGTTTTGTTGTAACATTAATTGTGTGTTTGTAGGGAAGAGCGACATAGACAATTTTTAGGAAGTTCCAGGTATTTTTTTTTAGTTTTGTTGTAACATTAATTGTGTGTTTGTAGGGAAGAGCGACATGCAGATCAAACTGGACAGCGCCATGCAAGATGTCAACGACAAATACTTACTGCTAGAGGAGACCGAAAAAAATGCTGTACGAACTGCACTCATTGAAGAACGGGGGCGTTTCTGCCTCTTCATAAGCTGTCTCCGACCATTTGTGGTAAGAGGTTATGGGTACAATGATATTAAATAATGTCCATGATAATTCATCTACTGACCAAAAAAATTAATGTTTTTTTAGCTCACCGGTTATGAGTAACCGTGAGCTAATGCTGTCACCCCGGTGTCGGCTTCAGGTCGGCGTCCCAACCCACTTTTAAGTTTTTGGGACCAGTTTTTGGAAAGCTTCTAAGTCCAAAAGTATACACCTTACACCCTTCTTATATGGTTTATACATTCATTAGAGGTCTAGGAGTAATGTTATGGCAAAATCATGCAGAAAAAAATTGTGATTTTTTCACATTTTACCATTTTGTGAACTTGACGTTTTTGGCACAAAAAACCCTCTTTAAAGATTTTTGGGGTAAGTTTTGGAAAGCTTGTAAGTCCACACCCTTCTTATTTGGTTTATACATCCATTAGAGGTCTAGGAGCGATATTATGTGACGTACAATTTCAAAATGACATGCTTATACATACGTAAAAAATGAATGCATAGTGTGATTGCTGCCGCCGGTGAGCTTTCGCAATCATTGATTGCACTTATTTTTATACCCCCCATCTCAAAGTAAAGGTAAGCAGGGATACTAATAGCTTTGTCTGTGTATCATTATAGCACAAGGCTTCTGTATCTCAACACCTGGGTTTGATTGGATTAGGGGAGGTGTTTAACCAAACATTTACTAGTATACATGTGTTTGATTGGATAAGGGAAGGTGTCTAGCTAAACTTTTACTATTGTACCTGGTAAGGTCTGACATATTGTATACAGGAATTTGAGATAGGGCTAACTTCAGAAATCACACATGTATGTTTTATTTGTAGGAACACGAGATCACACATGTATGTTTTATTTGTAGGAACACGAGATCGGCCTACTTACAGAAATCACACATCTACAGGAGATTATGGACAGTTTATGTTATGGAGCCAGTGAACCAGACAAACTGCCCACTGCTAGTGAACAGTGCATCATAGATGTTAAAGGCCAGGACTCTTCGACATGGAATTTCCAGGTATTGACTAGGACATCTTAAATTAAAGGAGCTTCCCCTCTCCCCCCCCCCTATTCCCTTCACCTTACAAAACTGGGTCAGGTAGCCCCCCCCCCCCCTTCTCCCTACTTTCTCTGATTTTGGCCATCCCTTCTGAAGCCCTACCTGCAGGAAGGGTGTGAGAATTGTATTTGCTGCCTCCATTGCATGATCATAAGAAGTAACTCTATTGGGATATTATGTTTTCTCTTTTTTCTAAACAAGTTTCTTTTTCCTCGTGTCTCCTTTGACACTGCCTCACTTTTGGCCTTCACTTGAGCGTTCGCCGCTGTGAGGAAGGCTTTGTGTTCTGTCCCCTGCTCGAGACATACCCGAGTCTATAAAATGGTAGTTTCTGCTTAACGCTCAGCATTTTGTCAGTATAATGTGACAGGGTGGGGTGTACTGATTGGTGTCTTGACAGTATGCTTCAGTGAGATAGCACTATAAAGTTGGCATCAGTTCTGCGATATCACAAGAAGACAAACACGACATACTGCAGCCTCTCACAACACTCACACATCCACCACATGCATGTAACCAGCATCCTTAAATGACCTTAGTTGTTGATAGGACATCAGATAATACTAAGCATAAGCCTAAGGTTGCAGAGGTCAAATATGCTGAACTCTTTTAACAACTTCTTCTCAATAATCAAGAGACCAAAGACCTGATATTGGACCTATTGTATGCTGTGAAGAAGGATGACCAACTGGTTCAAATATATAATTTTGATCTACTTTGAAGATTATAGGGGTCAAATGTAATTTAAATGATGATTTCTCGAGATTCTTATATTTGAATAATGTCGTAATCAGCTGAGCAAAGTTGCATTAGAAGCAGACAAGTGATACAGGCTAAATGGGAATCTGGCTTATGGAAAGAACGAAAGCTCAAGTTTCAACATTATGGAATCACATGACTGTCAATGTAGACCTGTAGATTTGTGCTAGATTTATCTGTGACAGTAAAATATTCAGATAGATTCTGATTGGTGACATTTTGTTAACATTATTTTTGCAGCAACAGTCGCCACCCAGCTCTCCCAGTTCGCTTGGCTCCAGGAAATCCAGCATGTGTAGCATCAACAGTATCAATAGTTCATCCAGTGGCTCCTTCAAGTCACACTCTCCTAGTCATCTTACAAGGAACCGTAACTCTGTACAGGTCAGTAGTCTTCAGGAACTATAACTCTGTATTGTCAGTTGTCATCAGGAACCGTAACTATGTACAGGTCAGTACAGGTCAGTAGTCATCAGGAACTATAACTCTGTATTGTCAGTTGTCATCAGGAACCGTAACTCTGAACAGGTCAGTAGTCATCAGGAACAATAACTCTGTATTGTCAGTTATCATCATGAACCGTAACTCTGTACAGGTCAGTACAGGTCAGTAGTCATCAGGAACAATAACTCTGTATTGTCAGTTGTCATCAGGAACCGTAACTCTGTACAGGTCAGTACAGGTCAGTAGTCATCAGGAACAATAACTCTGTATTGTCAGTTGTCATCAGGAACCGTAACTCTGTACAGGTCAGTTGTCGTCAGGAACCGTAACTCTGCATTGTCAGTTGTCATCAGGAACCGTAACTCTGTACAGGTCAGTAGTCATCAGGAACCGTTACTCTGTACAGGTCAGTAGTCATCAGGAAACGTAACTCTGTATTGTCAGTAGTCATCAGGAACCGTAACTCTGTAAAGGTCAGTAGTCATTAGGAACAATAACTCTGTACAGGTCAGTAGTCATCAGGAACAATAACTCTGTATTGTTGGTTGTCATCAGGAACCGTAACTATGAAAGGTCAGTAGTCATCAGGAACCGTAACTCTGTACAGGTCAGTAGTCATCAGGAACCGTAACTCTGTACAGGTCAGTAGTCATCAGGAACGATAAATCTGTATTGTCGGTTGTCATCAGGAACCGTAACTCTGAAAGGTCAGTAGTCATCAGGAACCGTAACTCTGTATTGTCAGTTGTCATCTGGAGCCAAATCAAAGATATGATCCAAAGAGTCAGGATGACCTAGCCATAGTCATTGTGTTTCCTCCATCATTGTACAACGTGTGTCATCCGTAAACTTTTAAATTTTACTAGGGGGATTCAGATCAAACTTACCTGAAATGATACTCTGTTGATCTAGACCAAGAATTGTTATTTTTTGAGTCAGTAGGAAATCTAAGGCAGCAACCATTACCACCATATTGAAAACAAGTTTAAAACATATTATCCGATTCCATTGTGTTATTGATTTTTGCCCTGTCAAAAGAATCGACATGACAGCCACGATGGCCATTTTGTGACATGATTGTTCAACTGAGAGGTAAATCACAAATTCCAATTACACCAGTGGGATTTAGTGTAAACGTTTTAGGAATGTACCTGAGATGGTCCTGAAAAAGTGTTTTTACTTTTAAGTCTGTTTCAAAATCCAAGATGGCCACCATTTTGAACAACATATTCAACTTCTCCATGTCTGTCATTTTAAACATCATATCTTAAAAACTTCTCCAGTTCACCAGGTAGATTAAGTTAATCTTGGCTGGAATGATCCTGAGATGGTCCTGACAAAGTGTTGTTATTTTTCAGTCTGTTTCAAAATCCAAGATGGCTACCAATTTGAACAACCACAAATTCAATTTCTTCTCCATAGTGCTCCTGATCAAGAGGGTTTTTTTTCAAATTGGTCCAAATTGCAACATGTATCCCATAGCAGCCATTTTATAACATAACTGCTCAATCATTGTTTTAGTTCATTTTATTGACAACATACGGTATTGAACATTTGTTTTGGGGGACCACTATATACTGCTACTGAGTATGTATACTACAATAGTACTAAGGCATTTAAAGTCAGATGACTGTTCAGGCCCATAGGCCTCTGTATCCTATTCGGCTATTAGTTTATCATAATTGATAGCATTTGCATGCCGTCTGCAATTTAGAGTCGAACCTGTTTGAGAGACCACTTTAACAGCTAATTCTTACTTTATACAAACCTGTGGTAATGTATTCAACACAGTACAACTACGACAGGAAATTCAAATCTTTATCTTCAGATCAACAACACGTAGTGCATATGATGCATTGTGCTAATAATTAGATATATTTATATAACACAAATGATGAAGGAAGACAACTTTTTGACTAGTGTCCTGACCGGGCCTTAAAATCATGATCAGTGGCACCTAATGGCCTAGCCAGAGTTACCATCAGCTTAAACCATTGTGCCACATCCAAGTTCCTGTGGTAATATATATACCATGTCATGAATAATTCTTCTAAGGTTGTTCCTCGATACAGGTTTGATGTGGTAGGAAGATTATGTAGGTGGTATGTCCCATATTACTTTCTGGTGTTTTTAGCATGTTTGCATTGAATCATATCGAGAAAGCATCTTGGAAATGAAACACAAGTACATATGTCACTTTGGAAAATAGTTAGTGTTAAATACAACAGGGACTTGCCTATATTTCAGAAAAGGTTTGTGGGTAATTAAAAAATTTCACTAGCCAGCTATTTTGGTTTAGTGAAAAGCAAACTGAATTTAAAGGTGGTCACCGCTAAAATAAATGAAAATTGCCCCCGATAAATTTGAAAAAGTACAAATTAACAATTGTCTATATCCCAAACTAAATTCCTCATTACGTCTTGAAGATGGATAATTACACAAATATTTCTGGAAATTTCTCTCTGATCAGACTCTTCAGGCTGAATAAAATAGTGCATTTGGATTTACAATTTGGTTAGATTAGAGCTCCCACAAACTAATCCTTTGTGAATATCATTATCTCATGATTCTGAATGAAACCATGATGTACAGAAATGGTTATAATTGTAATATACAAGCTACTAATGCTGAATAGTCATCGGTTTTCAGGTCAGTATTCCCATCCCCCTCAGTATTCAAAATATTGGCATTTTTGCTTTCATATCCATATTATTAATCATGATATATAAATATTTTGGTTGTTTAAAAAAGTGTTTTCACAGATATTCGGATCATATATATATATATATATGTGTGTGTTCAATTGGAGAAAATATGCCCAGTTGGATAGTGAAGTTGCTGTCACTTAAGTGCTTGACCTGTGACACTAACATCTGTCACACTTGACTAATCAACATGCACAAATTGCACCATAACCTTTAAAATAACTAGCAGGGGTCATGATCAGCCTATTTTGACAAAGAGGCCCTATGTCAGGGGCGTGTAAAGTGTATAAGTAGGATGGACTACCAACATGTTCTGTCCTAAATATTTAAGATCTCTGTCCTTAATATTTAGGATGGTTAAGCCTCCCCTCATGGAACTATATTAAATATAATAGAAGATTTTAATTTGTCTGTCAGTTACCAGGACCTTTATATAGTCTCCTGCCTTCCTCTGGGATCATCAGATGGTGGGCTGTTTAAAACTCCCTATCATTAATCCATCATTATTCAGTCGATCGTCGCATCGTCATTCCATCAATTGTCCATCGCCATTCCATCAATTGTCCATCATCATTCCGTCAATCGTCCATCTGTAAAAATAATCTTATTATCGCTATTTCTTGAGAAGTATGTATACTGGAAGGATCTTTCTGAAATTTCATTTGTCAGGTCCTGGTAGTTGAAATTTTGTTGGATTTATATCAAAATGATAGTTTAAGCACATTTTTCTCATATTTAATTTGA
The DNA here is from genome assembly GCF_902652985.1 of Pecten maximus. Classification (NCBI taxonomy): domain Eukaryota; kingdom Metazoa; phylum Mollusca; class Bivalvia; order Pectinida; family Pectinidae; genus Pecten; species Pecten maximus. The sequence continues at coordinate 6,054,584 of NC_047025.1, forward strand.
AATATTTTAAACTTGATTCAAGTAACAACCCTGAGATGAAATTTTGATGCTATGAATATTTGGGTCCTGGCAAACTTCTTGGATTCATTTGGAATTTGGTTTTGGAAGCGCACCAGGTGACTGTTAAGACACTAAAGCCTCTTGTTTAACTGAAAAAGTGTTAATTTTCCCGAGGTGAAATACTGCATTGTAAATTTTAAAAATGATAATGTTAGTGTGAAAATTTTTTTTTTTCAGTTTTATGTTTACTTTTGAATTTTTTGTTGGATATGTCATCAGGGGCTGACACACTTCACTAGCAAAAGATTGTTCCCTCACTCTTTTGGGAACATGTTCTTAATTGTCTGGTGTAAAAAAACAAATCAGTGTTGCCATATCTTCAGATCAACAATTGAATCTGATATAGCTTGATCGTGGAAAGTCCTAGAATCGCCCAACATTCCATTATCTTGGAATTAAAAGTTCAAATAAAAAGTTTGGAAGTGAAAAAATCTGAATGATATTTGAAAATAGTTTACAACTGTAGCATTTAAGAACATACAAATGCAGCTCTATTGAGTAAAATTGATTTAATTTGCAGTTTTTAAATTGTGATGCTATATGAACACAAGATCATTGAAGGTTGGTGATACTGATAAACACAAATGGAAACAACATTGGTATTTTTCCTCAACATTTAGGAGGATTTATAGATATATACCTTGGCCGCAATGCAAGTTCAACCAGATTTAGATTCTGTCCTGACCTCGCCATCCCCTCTCCTGATAAAGATACACCCCACCCCCGCTCCTGATAAAGATACACCCCACCCCCGCTCCTGATAAAGATACAGTCCATCCCCTCTCCTGATAAAGATACACCCCACCCCCTCTTTTGATAAAGATACAGTCCAACCCCTCTTTTGATAAAGATACAGTCCACCCCCTCTCCTGATAAAGATACACCCCACCCCCTCTCCTGATAAAGATACACCCCACCCCCTCCTGATAATGATACACCCCACCCCATCACCTGATAAAGATAGAGACCACCTCCTCCCCTTATAAAGATACACCCCACCCCCTCTCCTGATAAAGATACACCCCAACCCCTCTCCTGATAAAGATACACCCCACCCCCTCCTGATAAAGATACACCCACCCCATCACCTGATAAAGATAGAGACCACCCCCTCTCCTGATAAAGATACAGTCCAACCCCTCTCCTGATAAATATACACCCCCTACCCCCTCTCCTGGTGAAGATACACTTCCTTTCTTGATAAAAATACACCCCACGGTCCCCCTCTCCTTATAAAGAAAGATACACCTCTGTCTCCTGGTAAAAATACACCCACCCCCTCTCCTTGTAAAGAACGATACACCCCGCCCCCTCTCTTGGTAAAGATACACCCCCAACCCCTCTCCTGGTAAAGACACACCCCAGCTTCCTCCCATGGTAAACATACACCCCCAACCCCTCTCCTGGTAAATACACACCCTAGCTTCCTCCCATGGTAAACATACACCCCCACCCCCTCTCCTTGTTAAGACACACCCCCAACCCCTCTCCTGGTAAAGATAGTGTCAGCTTTGTGCATGTAGTTTACATCTATGTTCATATATTCAGAACTGTCATACATGCATGTATCCATTTTATTTACGTCCAGCAGCACCCCCAAGTAGGTGGGGTTGTACGCCTCACAAGCGTGTCATCACAAGACTCCGGGTTCACATCTCAAGACACATTGTTCCTGCGACCGACTACCCCAAACTCTCTCAGTATCCGACATAAGGTAGGGCTCCCCAGAACTGTCGGGAGTGGGCACCACGTACACTTGTAGCATGCTAGTCCCAAAAACTGTCTGACACCTGTTCGTAGCATGCTAGCTAGTCCCTGTATGTTTAACACCTGTAGGGAGTGGGAACCAGGTAGCATGCTAACTAGTCCCTGTATGTTTAATTAACACCTGTAGGGAGTGGGCACCAGGTAGCATGCTAACTAGTCCCTGTATGTTTAACACCTGTAGGGAGTGGGCACCAGGTAGCATGCTAGCTAATCCCTGTATGTTTAACACCTGTAGGGAGTGGGCACCAGGTAGCATGCTAGCTAGTCCCTGTATGTTTTAACACCTGTAGGAGTGGGCACCAGGTAGCATGCTAGCTAGTCCCTGTATGTTTAATTAACACCTGTAGGGAGTGGGCACCAGGTAGCATGCTAGCTAGTCCCTGTATGTTTAACACCTGTAGGGAGTGGGCACCAGGTAGCATGCTAGCTAGTCCCTGTATGTTTAATTAACACCTGTAGGGAGTGGGCACCAGGTAGCATGCTAGCTAGTCCCTGTGTAACTCTAATACCTCACTGTATGTACCCACAACTGTATGTATGTGTTAACATAATATGCAAACTTGTCTTTCCCTTCCATCTGTATGTGTTAATACCCAAACTTGTCTTTTCCTTCCATCTGTATGTGTTAATAACTTAATACCCAAACTTGTCTTTTCCTTCCATCTGTATGTGTTAATACCCAAACTTGTCTTTTCCTTCCATCTGTATGTGTTAATAACTTAATACCCAAACTTGTCTTTTCCTTCCATCTGTATGTGTTAATACCCAAACTTGTCTTTTCCTTCCATCTGTATGTGTTGATACCCAAACTTGCCTTTTCCCTCCAATACCTTCTACTCTTTGTTGGTGTATTTTACACTGTATGTATACCCTAACACCTAGGAGCTCTATGTATATATTTGCACCTTTAATACCTAAAACATGTTTGGAACCAGGCCATAATATAAGTGTTATGATGTGATTATTTCCTTCGTACCCTTTTAACTTTGATGAAAGGCTTTGCACTCCATTTTGTCTGTCAACCTTGTATTAGAACCAGTACCAATCCAGAACAGAGGAATTAAAAAGGACAAATCAAACCCTTCACCTGTACTGAGGGTTAATTACAGGTAATGTTTGACTGGGGCAGAAATGGGTCAGTCAGACTATGTATAGTTGTTTGTTTACCTCTCCGAAGAGCAATTGAACCAATTCGATGGTGCAGTGTCTGTCGTCCATCCGTCCAGCCAACAGGCTGTCATCTGTTCGGCATCAACTCTTCCATTTAAATAACATCTCAATAACCAAGATGCCAAGAAATCTGATAATGAACTTGTAGTATGCTGGGATGAAGGGTTACCAAGTTTGTTCAAATGAAAGACCTTGACCCTACGTTCAAGGTAACATGTGCTGGGATTAAGGGTTACCAATTTTGTTTAAATGAATGACCTTGACCTACATTCAAGGTAACAAATGTGATCAGATATTTAAATTACTTCTCATTAACTAAGTTGTCTAAAGACCTGATATTTGACCTGTAGCATGCTAGGACGAAGGGCTACCAAATTTGTTCAAATGAATGACGTTGACCTATTTACACTGTCACAGGGGTCATATATGCTGAAATCTTTAAATGACTTCCACTCAATAACCAAGAAACCCAGGGACCTGAAAGTATGCATGTTGCATGCTGGATTGAAGGGGTACCAAGTTTGGTGAAATGAATAACCTTGACCTTCATTCAAGGTGACAGGTGTCAAATATGCTTAAATATGTAAATGACTTCTTCTTAACTAAGAGGCCCAGAGACCTAATATTGGACATGTAGCAGACTTGGATGAAGGGCTATCAGGTTTGTTCAGTTGAGTGACCTTGACTTACATTCAAGGCCACAGGTTCAAATGGTCTTAAAATCTTTAGATGACTTCTCAGTAACCAAGGGGCCCAGGGAGCTGATATTGGGACTGTAGCAAACTGGGATGAAAGGCTACCAAGCTAGTTCATATGAATGACCTTGACCTACTTTCAAGGTCATGGGGTGAAGTATGCGAAAATCTTTAAACAACTTCTCATTAACCAAGAGGCCCAGGGACCTGATATAAGTCCTGCAGCATGTTGGCCTGAAGTGCTACCAAATTTGTTTAAAAGAATGACCATAAGCTACTAAAAGGTCACAGTTGTCAAATGTTCTTAGATATCCAAACAGCTTGTGATATGCTTGCATGAATGGCTGCCAGCCAAGGGCATTGATGTTAGAATGAATGACATAATACATTTTTAAGACCATTGATCATTTTAGAAGTTTCACCTTAAACCTTTTTCTTAGATTAATGCCAGGTGAGTGCTACAGGCCAATTGGGCCTCTTGTTAATACTTGTCAGAAACTGTTGTAATACATGACTGTTAACTCCAGAGTTGGAGTTTGAGGCTGTTGTTTCTTTAAGGACATATTGTGTACAAAATTAGCTGGTATATCTACTTATGAGAATGGCCACATCACAAGTTCTGACAAGGACTATTATCTGTAGATATCATTTTCAGTGTTTTAGTATTAGTAAAGTCCTCATCGATATCAAGATATCCTCGGTGGTGTTTGTCAAAAATTAGTATGCTAAATTATTGAGGTTAATTTGTGATAGTCTTGTTTCTTTTGTTAAAGGATGTGGACAGCCGTAGCATGGGAGCGGAGACTCCGGAGGATTCTACACCATCGGACAACACTCCGTCAGCTAGCTCAACATGGACAACATGGCCAAACCCACCAAATCCTGAAGCAAAATCTGAGGCCCAGCGCCCTCACACCATATCCTCAGCTTATGAGAAATCACAGAAGCGCCCTGCATTGTCGACCAAATTATTTGAGCCATTGCTACAAGAGGGCGAAGACCAGACAACGGAGGCGCCAGTAATTCGGAACGAGAGGTCAAACAGCACATCTAATTCAGTGAATCCCTACTCGCGTCCCCAGTCGGCCACCATTAACAAACTTCAGCCCATGCTGCCTCCTCTGGCACCAAAACCGAAGTCTCGTGCAGTAGCTCCCCCAAAAGTCCCTGTTGCAGGTGAGATTTGACAGAAATTCAACACTACTGTATTTTAAATGGTGATACTGTAAATGTCTTTATAATGGCATGCTTAAACTTCAGTGCAAAAGCTAATAAAAATGACTTAGCAGAATGATCAATTGCCAAGACAGTAAGACCCCTCCACCCCGGCCATTAAGTGTGACTGGCTCCCTCCCACAGTAAGACCCCTCCACCCTGGCCATTAAGTGTGACTGGTTTACCCCCACAGTAAGACCCCTCCACCCTGGCCATTAAGTGTGACTGGCTCCCTCCCACAGTAAGACCCCTCCACCCTGGCCATTAAGTGTGACTGGTTCCCTCCCACAGTAAGACCCCTCCATCCTGGCCATTAAGTGTGACTGGTTTACCCCCACAAGTAAGACCCCTCCACCCCTGGCCATTAAGTGTGACTGGTTCCCTCCCACAGTAAGACCCCTCCACCCCGGCCATTAAGTGTGACTGGTTCCCTCCCACAGTAAGACCCCTCCACCCTGGCCATTAAGTGTGACTGGCTCCCTCCCACAGTAAGACCCCTCCACCCCTGGCCATTAAGTGTGACTGGTTCCCTCCCACAGTAAGACCCCTCCACCCCGGCCATTAAGTGTGACTGGCTCCCTCCCATAGTAAGACCCCTCCACCCTGGCCATTAAGTGTGACTGGCTCCCTCCCACAGTAAGACCCCTCCACCCTGGCCATTAAGTGTGACTGGTTACCCCCACAGTAAGACCCCTCCACCCTGGCCATTAAGTGTGACTGGTTACCCCCACAGTAAGACCCCTCCACCCTGGCCATTAAGTGTGACTGGTTCCCTCCCACAGTAAGACCCCTCCACCCTGGCCATTAAGTGTGACTGGTTCCCTCCCACAGTAAGACCCCTCCACCCTGGCCATTAAGTGTGACTGGTTTACCCCCACAGTAAGGCCCCTCCACCCTGGCCATTAAGTGTGACTGGTTTACCCCCACAGTAAGACCCCTCCACCCCGGCCATTAAGTGTGACTGGCTCCCTCCCACAGTAAGACCCCTCCACCCTGGCCATTAAATGTGACTGGTTTACCCCCACAGTAAGACCCCTCCACCCTGGCCATTAAGTGTGACTGGCTCCCTCCCACAGTAAGACCCCTCCACCCTGGCCATTAAGTGTGACTGGTTTACCCCCACAGTAAGGCCCCTCCACCCTGGCCATTAAGTGTGACTGGCTCCCTCCCACAGTAAGACCCCTCCACCCTGGCCATTAAGTGTGACTGGTTCCCTCCCACAGTAAGACCCCTCCACCCTGGCCATTAAGTGTGACTGGTTTACCCGCCACAGTAAGACCCCTCCACCCCTGGCCATTAAGTGTGACTGGTTCCCTCCCACAGTAACACCCCTACACCCTGGCCATTAAGTGTGACTGGCTCCCTCCCACAGTAAGACCCCTCCATTCCGGCCATTAAGTGTGACTGGTTCCCTCCCACAGTAACACCCCTCCACCCCGGCCATTAAATGTGACTGGCTCCCTCCCACAATAAGACCCCTCCACCCTGGCCATTAAGTGTGACTGGTTCCCTCCCACAGTAAGACCCCTCCATTCCTGGCCATTAAGTGTGACTGGTTTCCTCCCACAGTAAGACCCCTCCACCCTGGCCATTAAGTGTGACTGGTTTACCCCCACAGTAAGACCCCTCCACCCCGGCCATTAAGTGTGACTGGCTCCCTCCCACAGTAAGACCCCTACTCCCCGGCCATTAAGTGTGACTGGTTTCCTCCCACAGTAAGACCCCTCCACCCTGGCCATTAAGTGTGACTGGTTTCCTCCCACAGTAACACCCCTACACCCCGGCCATTAAGTGTGACTGGTTCCCTCCCACAGTAACACCCCTACACCCGGCCATTAAGTGTGACTGGCTCCCTCCCACAGTAAGACCCCTCCACCCTGGCCATTAAGTGTGACTGGCTCCCTCCCACAGTAAGACCCCTCCACCCTGGCCATTAAGTGTGACTGGTTTCCCTCCCACAGTAAGACCCCTCCACCCTGGCCATTAAGTGTGACTGGTTTACCCCCACAGTAAGGCCCCTCCACCCTGGCCATTAAGTGTGACTGGCTCCCTCCCACAGTAAGACCCCTCCACCCTGGCCATTAAGTGTGACTGGTTTCCCTCCCACAGTAAGACCCCTCCACCCTGGCCATTAAGTGTGACTGGTTCCCTCCCACAGTAAGGCCCCTCCACCCTGGCCATTAAGTGTGACTGGTTCCCTCCCACAGTAAGACCCCTCCACCCCTGGCCATTAAGTGTGACTGGTTTACCCCCACAGTAAGGCCCCTCCACCCTGGCCATTAAGTGTGACTGGTTCCCTCCCACAGTAAGACCCCTCCACCCTGGCCATTAAGTGTGACTGGCTCCCTCCCACAGTAAGACCCCTCCACCCCGGCCATTAAGTGTGACTGGCTCCCTCCCACAGTAAGACCCCTCCACCCCTGGCCATTAAGTGTGACTGGCTCCCTCCCACAGTAAGACCCCTCCACCCCGGCCATTAAGTGTGACTGGTTTCCCTCCCACAGTAAGACCCCTCCACCCCTGGCCATTAAGTGTGACTGGCTCCCTCCCACAGTAAGACCCCTCCACCCCTGGCCATTAAGTGTGACTGGCTCCCTCCCACAGTAAGACCCCTCCACCCCTGGCCATTAAGTGTGACTGGTTTACCCCCACAGTAAGACCCCTCCACCCTGGCCATTAAGTGTGACTGGTTTCCCTCCCACAGTAAGACCCCTCCACCCTGGCCATTAAGTGTGACTGGTTCCCTCCCACAGTAAGACCCCTCCACCCCTGGCCATTAAGTGTGACTGGTTTCCCTCCCACAGTAAGACCCCTCCACCCCTGGCCATTAAGTGTGACTGGCTCCCTCCCACAGTAAGGCCCCTCCACCCCTGGCCATTAAGTGTGACTGGTTCCCTCCCACAGTAAGACCCCTCCACCCTGGCCATTAAGTGTGACTGGTTCCCTCCCACAGTAAGACCCCTCCACCCCTGGCCATTAAGTGTGACTGGCTCCCTCCCACAGTAAGACCCCTCCACCCCGGCCATTAAGTGTGACTGGTTTACCCCCACAGTAAGACCCCTCCACCCTGGCCATTAAGTGTGACTGGCTCCCTCCCACAGTAAGACCCCTCCACCCTGGCCATTAAGTGTGACTGGTTCCCTCCCACAGTAAGACCCCTCCACCCCGGCCATTAAGTGTGACTGGTTTACCTCCCACAGTAAGACCCCTCCACCCCGGCCATTAAGTGTGACTGGCTCCCTCCCACAGTAAGACCCCTCCACCCTGGCCATTAAGTGTGACTGGTTTACCCCCACAGTAAGACCCCTCCATCCCGGCCATTAAGTGTGACTGGCTCCCTCCCACAGTAAGACCCCTCCACCCCTGGCCATTAAGTGTGACTGGTTCCCTCCCACAGTAAGACCCCTCCACCCCGGCCATTAAGTGTGACTGGTTTCCCTCCCACAGTAAGACCCCTCCACCCTGGCCATTAAGTGTGACTGGTTCCCTCCCACAGTAAGACCCTATCCTGCGCTTCCATCCGGCCCAAACAAGCATGAATAAGTTGGTATAACGCGATTGTTGTTAGATATATAAAGTTTATGTTAATTGAACAGGTGAATCCCAGGCTCTGTACGTAAACTTGACAGATCTAGCGAATATAGCCGCGGAGCAACAGAAGGACCAGGGTACTGACAATGACATGACCCCAACTGAAAGGAGTCCTCCAGCTACAATGCACCAGCAGGTAGGTTCTTCCCCCGCTAAATCATAAACCACTTCTGTGTAACTAATTGTAACAAAAAAAAAGAGGCATGTGTGTTTCTGTAACACTCCCTGATATATTCACGCTTATCGCCCCTCTCTGTATGTCCAGCACTGGATTGAGGACATGTTGGCGAGATGAAAATGAGGCATGTTCACGTGATATATAGTTGCATGCTAAACTGCTTTGAACTTCTGAAGAATTGGATGATTAAAGTCGTGTTGGATAAATAAATTTAATGTAATCAAGTTTAGCTGTATTTTAATTTGCAGAGTTAAAATTAGACTGACATCTTATACCCGTTATACACCAGTCAGGTTGCTGTGACAGGCGTGAATAGTGGAGGGGCAATGATCAAAAATGAGTCAAAAAAATAAAAATAAAATTGATCATCAATAACAAATTTGAAAAAGCAGTTAATTGGAAATTTCTGAAAGTGTTTATAAATCTTTGGCTTCATGTATTTTTGTAATGTTACCAAACCAAGAAGTAGTTGATCTTATATTTTTGCATTATATTAATTGGTCGTTTACAAGCAATTAAGGAGATTTAGATATATTAACAACCATTAAATGCTTTGTTTGTGTTCAGTAATGAAAATATTGATAACAAAGGCTAAGATGTGTAATAAATGTACTTAGATGTACATAAATTATCTATAAAAGGGCAGTTCTGTGCTAAATTTAGAAAACTGATTATAATTGATAATCAATTGATTTTGAGTTTCCGAATATTGATTCTGAAAGTGAAACTGATTCCCATTACTTTGGGAGGATACATTTGATAAAAGGTATCAATATGTGCTTTGTAAGAGTCACCATTGCTGAAATTTTGTAGAAAATGACCTGTAATCGGTCTGTAGACTAAAGAGGGATCACTCGTTAGTGGAGCGATTTCTGTGTATTTATGCCATCTGTAATAACTGTACCGTGTTACAATGTTGTAGCAATATGCTTGGAAGTTTTGATGTTATATATTAACCATATTTGGTGATTTTTTTTCTGTGCTTACGGCTGGATGGCTACAATTGTTACCTTGGTTACACATAAACACTAGTCCTTGTTTCGTCTAAACTTGGAGGAGGCCATCCGCGATCTGGACAGTTGCACAGCAGCACTACACACGGACTACAACCCGAATAGCCCTGCCAGTCAGAACACTGAGCAACAGGCAAGACACGCCCTCTTATCTACCCAATCAACAGTTATTTATATAGAAAATCCTTATTCACTTTCATCTATTTTCATAAATCATTTTTCACTTTCATCTATTTTTTTAGAATTGGTATATACTTTCACCGGTATTATGTAGCCACCATTTATTTTTGCAGTTTTTAGCTCACCTGAGACAAAATCCATATAGTTACCCATTCTAATTGCCTTTTGTCCATCGTCTTGCATTATCAACAGCTAGATGTAAACTTTTTCCTTTTCTTACTTCTCCACTAACCAAATTTCAATGAAATTTATCAGAAATCTTCCATGGCCAAAGATGCTCTAAATTTGTGAAATTATGATCCTAGCTAGACTCCAGAACCTTTGAAGTGAGAGATCAAAAGGGGTCAATTAGCTTTAATTTCAACCATCTTTTCTCCTGAAAGGTACCAGCACTGAGGGACAGAGGGGCCTCACTCTCTGCCCCAATATAGTTAGATTCGCTATAATTTCTTTAATTTCCTTCTCTAGACCCAGACATATTAATCGCTAGAATCAATACTCTTCAGTCTTATATATGTATGCAAGATACAGGAAAAGGCAATTTTATGGTTTTTAGCACACTGGCTATTAATATTTGTGTTGGTCATGTTTTAAAAACAAGAAATCATCTATCTTACTCAGGTGAGCATTAAGATGCCTTTCATGGCAGTATAACACTATATTCCTCTTTGGGTCCTTCACAACTTTTTCTTCTATACCCCTTTTGACATCCAATTTCTAAATATAGCTCAAAATAATCCTTATCTTAAGATCACTCTCTTTATTTTACTCAAAACTACGATCTTTGTGTTTCCCAGTTTTGTATATTTAAATTTTGGCTTAAAGTTGCTTGATCATATGAAAAATCACCCAGGTTTAAAGATTAACAGAAATTATAGCATTTATTCTAAAACTTGATTTGTGTAATCAGTAGGATAGCATCCCGGAAAGATTAAAAATGATCCCTTAAATATTGAGATGACAGATGCAGGCCCTTTGGATCTTTTGCTGATGAATTTATATCAGACTTCACGATAAGACACCATGAAAACATTTTATACTTTACAGTCCCTGGGTCACAGGGACTGATCCAGGCACATTTAATCGTCGAATGCCTTCAGTTCTATGCATAGTGATTTCTTGCTATAAAAACTTGTACACCTTCACATAACTTAACATTTTCCTTTGTGCTCGACAATGGTGTTACTTTTCTTGCAGTCTGATTTAAATCATCGGTTGTTGGCTTCATTTCATGGCTAAGTGTACTACTACAGGGGCAGATCGGGTTGCGTTTCAGTCATACCACTAATACTGTCGTCAACATTGCGAGTTTTACACTTAGAGAGGTAGAATTTCCAACAGGTAGCTTATGTAGCGGACATCTCAACACATGCATGATATGTAGAATATAGTCGAGCGGTGCTGGGAATCTGGACTTATTCCAGATAAAACTTTTTAGGTTTTATGCTCAAATTCTCAGAAAGCACCAGTGTCCCATCAAACCAGTAATGAATTGGACATGTGTTTTCTCAGTTCTCAGCAAGAATGTTTTTTTTTTTTTGTGAAAATGTCATGTTTTGGTAACCTTGAAAGATCTAATTCTTTCGCAGAATTTGCATCTTGTCTTGCAATGCATCAATATAATATAACAGAGCGCATGATTAATTCAGGTTAGATCACTGCCCCGTTAGCGTTTGAGCCAGGGACATCTTGATTACTAGTCTTGCGCTCAAGCGATCAAGCTAAAGAGAAGATCTCTCTAGCCGAGTGGTATATTGCGGCTGGTATTTAGCACTCGATCCTTTCAAAGAACGAATCGTTCTCAAAATTTTCCAGGGGTAACAGCGAAGCTTATTGAGCAAGCCTGAATATATTTCCCAGGTGCCTATACATATGGGCGCCAATGTAACAGAGCGCATGGTTAATTGAAGTTAAATTACTGCCTCCGCCAGGGATCAAACTCAGAACATCTGGATTACTAGTATTACTCTCAACCAATTAATTGATTGCAAGCTATTATAAGAGGACATTTTAGCTAAGCAGTATATTGCAGCTAGTTACCTGGTACGTGAATGTATACATGTATAGGGTTCCTTCATAGTTACTTCTTAAACATGGAGGTTTATTTGGATGGTTTTTGGGGAAAAAATTAAGAGAAATGAGTTTGCATAATTATTCATATACTGATCAAGGGATACGATAGGCATGTGATTTTGTGTAATGTTTGTTTGTATTCATCATTTTTAGCCCACCATCATAAGATATAATTTTGGATGAGTTTGTTGAGAATGCTGAGGTCTTGATCTTTTTGTTTCAGAGATAAGAAACTGATTTAAACAAGGATTATAAACTTTCATTGCATGTGTTTTATCTGCATGGTATTTATTATACAATGAATGTTATCACCGACAGCCTATACAATTGCCTGTCTTAAAAATGCATAGAATTGTACCCACTTTATTAAAACTATCTAATCGACATCTGAAATATGAAACTAACGATACATACTTAGTACTTGTATTTCTTGGTGTGCTGTTTATATGTACGTTTTTGTTTGTTTGTGGGTATTTGCTGTATCTGTTTTTTCTCCTCCTTTGACAATGCCTCACTTTTGGCCTTTAGTTGAGCGTTCGCTCCTGTGAGGAAGGCTTTGGGTTCTGTCCCCTGGCCGAGACATACCATAGTCTTTATAAATGGTAGTTGCTACTCCTGCTTAGCGCTCAGCATATTAGGAGTGGGACGACTGGTTTGCCCGTTGTCAGTATAATGTGACCGGGTGGGGTGTGCTGCTGGGTGTCTTCGGCAGTATGCTTCAGTGAGGTAGTACTATAAATCGGCAAAAGTTCCGGCCTATCACAAGGAGACTTAACACGAACATACCGCAGCTTCCCAAAACACACATACGCACTCACCACACGCATGCATGTCGCACGCACGGGAGGCTGTCCTTAAATGAACTTAGCTGTAAATGGGATGTTAAACAAAATAAACCAAACCAAACCAAATCCTCCTTTCCCCTATCAATGCCATCATCCTTTCAATGGAATTACTCTTACTTGAGAATTGACACAGACAGCGTTCAAGGAGATACTGCAATGGATATGAATATTAAGAAAAAACTATTTTGATTTTCAAAAATAATGTTAATAATCAAAATATGTAAATATATTTTATGACCTTAACTGATTAATTATATTTAACCTGGATGCAAATGAATATTTTGCAAGAAAGTACCTTTGGCAGAGTACAATAGTTTAATGAATTTTTCTCATTTGAATGACCTTGATTGATTCCAAGGTCAAAGTGGTCAAATATATTCCTCAAGTTCTACAAACCTGATGTAGGGTTTATGGTATCTACAATAAAGTGCTGTTCCTCATAACAATGACTTTAATCTCTTTTTAAGGATACAGAAGTCAATAATTTTAAAAATTTCAATCATCTTCCTCTGAACTTCCGAAAGACCTTTAACCTTATATTTTGCCAGTAAATACCTAGAAAACGGTGCTAGCTATTATGTTTCCTCATATAATTCACCTTGACCTATATTCAAGGTCAAATTGGTAAAATTCCTTGGTGAAAGTTCCAGAAGAACCCAAAGGCATAATATTTTGCAAGCAGGTATCTGGGATGAAATGTTAATTTTCAAGGTAACAAGGTATTTGGGATTTGTTTTCTCAAGTTTCAGAAGACACAGGGCTCTGATATTTGGCCAGGAGGTGCTTAGAAAAAAATTCAATGAAGTTTCTCAGTAAAAGTTACCCATGTCCATTACTAAATATTATATTTATTGTATTATTTTCCCAATACTTAATATTCATAATATAGATAAGTCCAATATTGATTTTATAAATATTTCATAGATAAGTGTCAAATTAATCAATTAACTTCATTATAAATATTAATAGATAAGTGTCGCATTAATCAAATACTAATTTTATAGATATTAATAGATAAGAATCATATTCATCCAATGCTTATTTTATAAATATTATCAGATAAGTTTTGTATTTGTCCAATACTAATAATAGAAATGTTACATAGAAGTGTGTCTTATTTGTCTGAGTTCTAAATATTACATAAAAAGGTATCCTTCCAAGAGCTTGCTATTTCTGTAGGCAATCATGAAGTATGAAAACACTTTCAACAGGAACTTGTTGGATATTCTTTAATAATATGTGAAATGTATTTTGATCGACAGCAAATAAAACAGAACTCCCTGGAGTTAGCGGAGGCTATAAAGGAATTGGAGGCTTCAACAGCCGCACTGCAATCCTCTTACGACACATCCAGCACCACAAGCCAGAATTCGCTCCAGTGCTCCAGCGGTTACGGTACGATGAACAGCACACCTTCGGGTTCCAAGGATACCATTGCATCTGGTGGTAAGTGTAATGTTTGTTGGCAGCTTGTTTGTGTAGATTTCTACAGTCTATCAGCATGTGACTTCTGCCTGGAAGGATTACCTAAAAACAGAAAAAAAGGCATGTTTCTTTGATCAAAAGATTTGTTGCATCCATTCTTTACTTCAGAGGAAGACATGTAGGTTGTGTTTTTTTTTTGTTTCTCCTACAACCAAAATTTGTAAAAGCATGGTATTACTTTTCTCACGCCCAAAAAGGCAGCTTTGTCATGTCTTCGCTTCAAAGTTTTGTGATTAGATACAGATCATTAAAGGTTTAAATTCCTATTTCACCTTAATTATCCCCCTTGTGTAGAGTCGTTAATTAATTAATTAATCAATTAGGTCTCTCCTAAATCTCCATACACTTACAACTATGATCTCTTTACTGAATTTGCATTTCAATATCTGTGATCCAAAATGAGGTCACTGTTACTATAAATAGATTTTTGTTGTCCTCGCTCCACCAACTTCGTTAATTATCGAATAATATAGTGCTGTTACTTCAAAAACACTTGCAACTATTATCTCCTGTATATATAGTTCCGCATATTGGTCAATGTTGAATAGTGAGGGGATGTTTATCACTTGGGATACCTTGTTGATGATCTTCATGAGTTGCATTATATATTTATCTTGGTAACAGGGGACATTAATTGTGATATCACAATGATTATGATGTCATAAACACAATATTAACCCAATGTTTCTAAAAATAGAAACACAAGGTCGATACCACAAAATATTGAGATTCACATGAGTATATTTTAGCCAATGAGAATTCAGGATAATGGGACATTTCTAATATTCAGATATACCAATCCAAGAGGTAGTGTGTTATATATGTGCATGATTTTGTTGGCATAGCTCTACAATTTGTACAGGAAATGAAGCTAACAACATAGGTTTCATGAATTCAGCATAATGGCTGACAAAACTTGTTTAGAAATACACTAAGTACTGCATAACATATCTGTCAGAAACATTGTCTGGTGATTAATTAGTGATGAAATTGTTAAATCTTTGCTGACACACCATTTTATATAAATATTCTGGCCTCAATATTCCTCTTACATGATAGAAACACATTCAAAGATGAGCTGGACATGCAAATTAAGTTCAAATTTTATCTACAAATAAAAAATCAAAATTAAATTCAAACAAATGATGTACATGTAATTCAATTTGAATAGATAAATATTAGTTTAAGATTAATTCATATGGAATATATTTATATTTTTTCAAAAAATATGTTGATTTGGAGTGCCCAATGAGTTGTGTTTGGAGTGCCATGTTTAATTTCCTTTTATAGGTAATCCTCTGTTGTAGTCTGCATCTATCTCTGTGTTCTCACACCAGTTTACATCTTTACACTTTAAAATCAAAATAGAATTTCCTTGTTGTGTTGTAAATATTTTCTTGCCTATGCATAATCAGAATCCTGCTTCAAACAGCATGCAATCATCAGTATGGTGATTAATGTTCCAGTCGCATTTCATGACTGGACACTTATTACACAGTAT
The DNA here is from genome assembly GCF_902652985.1 of Pecten maximus. Taxonomy (NCBI): domain Eukaryota; kingdom Metazoa; phylum Mollusca; class Bivalvia; order Pectinida; family Pectinidae; genus Pecten; species Pecten maximus. Next base: position 6,070,357 of record NC_047025.1, read on the forward strand.
ACTGTATAGCCGGCTATTTTTAGGTCCTCTGACCCATGGGTCAGGATGATCTATAGCAATCGTGCTCCGTCCGTCGTCGTCTGCCATGCGCCGTTAGACTTTTTCTTTCAAAACCCTACTCCATCTTAACACTTGAGTGGATTACAACCAAATTTAATGTGAAACATCATTGGAGGAGGGAAATCATATTTTATATAAATGAGGCTAGTGTGATTAATAGGGCCTGATTGGTTGGGTCCCAAAAGGGGAACTTTGCTGTGATTTTGCTTTAAAACCCTACTCCTCCTAAACCTTTCAGTGGATTACAAACAAATTTTGTATGAAACATCATAAGGGGATGGCAATCATATTTATATAAATGGAGTGACCCCTGGGAACAGAGGAGTGAGGCACCAAAAGGGGAACTTAGCTGAAATTTTGCGTTAAAATGCTTCCCTTACTTAATGCCTAAATGGATTACAAGTCAACCAAATAAGTTTAGCAATCATAATTTATATAAATGAATGAAGTCCGACCCCTGGGGAAAGAATGGCGGGGCCTCCAAAAGGATAACTTAGGTTTAATATTGCTTTTAAAGCTACTCCTCCTTAATTATTTCAACCATATTTAGTGTGAAACATTATTGGTGAAGGGCAATCCTAATTTATATAAATGAGGCTGGTCTGACACATAAGGACAAAAGGGCGTGGCCCCAAAATTTTGCTTTAAGATGCTACTCTTCTTTAAGCCAAAATGGATAAAAACCAAATTTGATCTGAAACATAACTGTCTGCCAACAGAAAATTTATAGTAATGATGCTGGATTGAGGGGTGTGTCTCTGCTGTAAGTGTTTGTCAGATGACCGTTTAGGCCCATGGGCCCCTTGTTTGGGGAAAAAATGATTTTTACTTAAAAACATCAGAATTAAAAATAAATTTCAACAAATTAAAATTCTGTGACCTGGCTAAAATAGGATATCTTATTTTCACGATACATAAAGAAACAAAATAAAAGAAAAACATTCAAACACCAAAATAAACTTAATAAACAATCACCAGATTTATCTTCAATATTTGACCTCTTGTATTATTGGCCAGGTGTAATGTGACTTTCTACAGTCTTTGTCATACTTGTTATACACCCCTTCGCCCCACCCCTCCCCACTTCATAAAGTTGTCATACTTGTTATACACCCCCTCGCCCCACCCCTCCCCACTTCATAAAGTTGTCATACTTGTTATACACCCCCTCGCCCCACCCCTCCCCACTTCATAAAGTTGTCATACTTGTTATACACCCCCTCGCCCCACCCCTCCCCACTTCATAAAGTCGTCATACTTGTTACACACCCCTCGCCCCACCCCTCCCCACTTCATAAAGTTGTCATACTTTTATACACCCCCTTGCCCCACCCCTCCCCCCACCCCTCCCCACTTCATAAAGTTGTCATAATTGTTATACACCCCCTCGCCCAACCCCTCCCCACTTCATAAAGTTGTCATACTTGTTATACACCCCCTTGCCCCACCCCTCCCCCCCACCCCTCCCCACTTCATAAAGTCGTCATACTTGTTATACACCCCTCCCCACCCCTCCCCACTTCATAAAATCGTCATACTTGTTATACACCCCTTCGCCCCCCCCCCCCCCCCCTTCATAAAGTTGTCATACTTGTTATACACCCCTCGCCCCACCCCTCCCCACTTCATAAAGTTGTCATACTTGTTATAGACCCCCTCGCCCCACCCCTCCCCACTTCATAAAGTTGTCATACTTGTTATACACCCCCCTCGCCCCACCCCTCCCCACTTCATAAAGTTGTCATACTTGTTATACATCCCCCGCCCCACCCCTCCCCACTTCATAAAGGTGTCATACTTGTTATACACCCCCTCGCCCCACCCCTCCCCACTTCATAAAGTTGTCATACTTGTTATACACCCCATCGCCCCACCCCTCCCTACTTCATAAAGTTGTCATACTTGTTATACACCCCCCGCCCCACCCCTCCCCACTTCATAAAGTTGTCATACTTGTTATACACCTTCTAACCCCTCGCCCCACCCTCCCCACTTCATAACGTAGTTACTTGTTATACACCCCCTCCCCCCCCCCCCTCCCCACTTCATAAAGTCGTCATACTTGTTATACACCCCCTCGCCCCACCCCTCCCCACTTCATAAAGTCGTCATACTTGTTATACACCCCCTCGCCCCACCCCTCCCCACTTCATAAAGTCGTCATACTTGTTATACACCCCCTCGCCCCACCCCTCCCCACTTCATAAAGTCGTCATACTTGTTATACACCCCCTCGCCCCACCCCTCCCCACTTCGTACAGGGAGTTATAATAAAGTAATGACTATAACAAATGAAGGGAAACAATAAAATAGAGATGACAATTAAGGATGTTAAGATTCCTCTTTAAATAGAGCTCTAGATCTATTGCAGGGATGTTCATAAATCTGCCTTCAATAGGCCCTGTGGCAGTTTTAATTGTTCATGAATTGTGTATTAAAGAAGAAGAAGAAGAAGAAAAATTACCTCCTAAAAATACAAAATTAAGATTTTTCCTCACCTGTTACAAAAGTCCAGGAAAGAAAATATTTTATGGTATATATAACTTCCAAATAAACTTACTTTCACAATGTTCTTATCAATACGGAAATGTTTATGTTGATTTCATTGATGTTCATCGAACCACACACAAGGACGTTAGTAGATTAAGTATGAAAACCCTGTAGGCTGCATGATGTAAATGTATGTAGTATTTTGATTTTGTTTGCACCCCTGTTTTGTGTCTCTCTGCACGTTTTGATTGCTTGTGTATGTTGTCTGTGTGTTTGTCCTTTACAGATTATGATTTATCAACAGAGCTGGATTACGTGCCGGAAATCGAGAAGTACTATACCATTCCTCGAAACTCAGAGATGGGGAATGTGTACAGACAGTTGCAGGCCACGCGCCCTGCCTCCTTAGCAGGTCTGAATCAGTATATATAATTGTTGTATATTTGTTTTGGGGAATTTTGGTGAATTAACATCTATCGGGGCCTGAGGATGGTTTGTAGAACACTTGGCTTATGAACTATTCTGTCTTAGAATGTTGTCTGTGTGTAGTAGCTTGATATTTAGTAAAAGTGAAATTTTCTTTTAATATTTTTTAAGGATAATTTGACAGATATATTTGACAGCTGCAGTAAAAATGGTATGAGTATTCATAGTTTGATTACAGGAATTTAGATTGAAAAGTGGGGTCATTTTCAGAGGTTAATGAAAAATGACGCATTCCAGAAATAGCAAAAATCTGTCGGTTTGATTCAATCAGTATTCAATAAATAGCATTTTCAGAACACCCTCTTCAGTGGAGGAAAGCCATCAATGTGGCCGCGAAGTTTGGGAGGTCACCAACTAATCTTCCTTAGTAATCACTATATTATCTATGAAAATAGTCTCTTAATTCACACGGGATGTATGTATAAATAGATTTACCATAGTTAAATTGTTCCATCACCAGCTGGTATACCAAACTTATAACCAATTTAATATGAGATGGATTTACCATAGTTAAAATGTTCCATCTTTAGGTATGACAGACGTATAAACAGTTTAATGCAAGGTGGATTTACCATAGTTTAAAAGTTTAATCTCTAGGTATGACCAACATGTTATCAGTTTGATACATGGTAGATTCACCGTTTTTGAAATGTTACATCTCTATGTATGACAAACATATAGCCAGTTTGATGCGAGATAGATTTACCGTATATAAAATTTTCCATCATTCGCATGCCAAACATGCAAACAGTTTGAGTAAAGAATACTAATCGCATGATGTGAACTTCCTGCATGTCAAAATCACTCATTTTATGGCAGAGTAAAAATAAAATTTATATGTACTCTCATCATGGTCAATAGCAGTGCATGTTTGACCTGAGACTTATCAGAAAATACCAAGACAGGTGAGATGGCTGTCTGGAAGTTTGTGAAATTATATCACTTGTACCTTCAGTTGCATTTACCACATCTGTCCAAACCTCAATAAAACGGCCTGGTTTACCACCCATATTGGATAGCTTCCCTTCACTCCTAAAATTCTGTGGGGCTGCGATAGCTCAGTCGATTAGAGCGCTGGCCGTGTAATCTCAGGTGTAGATCTGAGGAACATGGTTTGACGCTCCCTAGCTGTGTCGGTTGGTGTTTCTCGGAAAGCTAAGAAACGGGCCTGTTTATGCTGTCATGGTGGTGTCCTATTTGGCAAGACACTTGACCCTAATTGCTATGAATGGCATGTGAGGGGCCTCCCGTATATATGTTGTTCAGTGAGGTAGTCACCAGCTGCAACAAGGCGACCCCCTCCTCCAAATGACCTTTGCTGTTCATGAGGTGATAAACCCAGCATACAAACAAAACCTAACAAACCTAAAATTCCCCTCTCACAGAATGTTCCCTAATTTTACATAAATAGTACCATTTTTATCTTTGAACTTTTCCTATTTCAAAAGCAGTATTTTTTTATGATATTTCAGGTGTATTTGTATAAAATAGTCAATCGAAAAAAGAAAAAAAAAAGATAAATAAATAAAAAGAAAAAAAATGACCTTTACTTAATCAACTATTTTTAAATAGGAGCTTTTACTCTTCCAAAGTTGTAAGGAGAGCCAATCACACTGTGCTGAAAAGCTTAAAAAACTTTTTTTAGGCAGGAGGCTAAACACCCCTGGGACCCTCTCTAAGGGTGTTGCCGTGGACCTGTCAGGGGTCTGTACATGTGGCCCCTTAGAACAAAAATCCCCCTAGTCACATAAATGGACCCCTACAATCTAAATTGATCACTGACAATGTTTAACAAAATACTGTTACACTCATTAATTGTACAATTAGTGTTTTATTTGCATGATACGATATTTCATGGATACAAGAACTTCGCTGATTAGCTTCTTTCTGTTATACAGGTATTCCTGTGTCCAGCTCCCAGGTAGCCAGACGGGCCTCAATGAACACTTCCAAACCACCGCCTCCTGTGCGAAGGTCATCGTCCATCAGTACTGCTGCAGCCCCGCCTGTTGTTCAGCGCATGAGGAAGACCCCACCGCGTGATATGACAAACAAGGTCGCTCAACCTGTTGCGGCCGGACACCGTCGCAGTAGCAGCTCTGGCGGTCTCTCGGAGCCCGCCTATGCCGAGCTACAGACCATCCAACAGAGCATCCAGTTACGTCATCAGCAGCAAGAACAACAAGGCCACTTACTACAAGCTAATCCATATGCCACCACGGGCACCCAGCACATTATAATGTCGGCACCACCTACACCCTCACAACACATGCCACAGCCACTGCCCCCTGGTAGCATCAATAATCAAAGGGGACATAATCCACTTCCCAGGCAGAGTGCCACTCCTCATAATAAAAAAGTCAGTGGAACTGAAGCCCCCACAATTCCTCCCCCAGGCATTCCAGGGCCTGGAAGGAAAAAGCCGGAGAGTGCTCCACTGTTGGAGCCACCAGACATGGACATTGACTTGCCCCCACCCCCTACAGACTGGGAGCTAGAGGAGATAGAGAAGGTTTATAGTTGCCCCCCGCCCGTCAAACCTAAGCCCCCTCCCCAGGGGTCAAATCCAGAAAATGTTCGGGCTTCCTTATTGTCAGAACTTAAACTTGGACCCAAACTACGACGAGTGACTTCTGAAGATGGGTCAGAATGCTAAGACAGGAAGTGCTTTGTGATTTTGTTTTTATTCACCTGATATTTTTAATATTTACTAGTGTTCAACTTTTATGTGTGCCCAGAAATGCTGGTTTACACATGGTTATCTCCTGCTAGCAGCAATTTTAAAATGCATTTAACTTTTCTTTTTTTAACTCACCAGGCCCTTTTGGCCAGGTGGGCTGATGCCAGGGTGTCATCTGTCAATGCATCTCTCTGGCTTCAACTTTTTATCTCAAGATGACCTTTCTCAAAAGAGGCCAAGAGCCACCATATATGGCTGGCAATTTCCTGGGATTAAGTCAAATAAAGTTTGTGAAAGAAATGACTTTGACCTATAATCAAGGCCACATGGGTCAGATTTGTTGATATAGTCAATGAACTTTTGTTGATTAACCAAAAGTCCTAGAATCAAGATATATTTGGCTGTTAGGATCCAGGGAGAATGCCTGACAGACTTTGTGCAAAGAAATGACTATAACCTGTATATTGTTAGATATTTGAGAAGTACTGAATGGATACTTGCCATGCATGTTTGGGAAAAAGTTTCCAACTGGCAACTATCTTGCTTCTGACAAATTAAATTTATGTCGTTTTATCTTGTGTAATCATGTACAACAAATAATTAAGAGTAAAGAAAACAGAAAATATCCATGTAGCTCATTGTAGCTGGCAAACAGGGTTTAATTGGCTGAAATGCATTTTAGGATAAAAGTATGTTTGTGACAAACACTGAATAATGCCAGGAGAGCAATACAAGCTGAATAGGTCTCTTGATTTGTTTCAAACTTTTCTTTTCCATACAACATACTTATAATAAATAAGCTCTGTTCGTCCGTCCATTCCGTTTGTCTGAATAAGCATTTTCTGCTCCACAGCTCAAAAAATTGTCCAAACATCAGGCTCGTGTCTTAAATTTAGACCAGTATCCTAACCACAAGCTAGTGTCCTAACATCAGGCTAACTGTCTCCTAACATCAAGCTAGTGTCCTAACATGCTTGTGTCCTAACACATCATGCTCGAGTCCTGACACATCAGGCTAGTGTCCTAACCTCAGACCTGTGTCCTACTGTGTCCTAAATCACCAGGTTAGTGTTGTAACACATCAGATAAATGTACACATCGCTGGCAAGTGTCATAACATATAAAACTAGTGTCCTAACCATAGATAAGTGTCCTGACACCAGGCTAGTGTCCTAACACATCACACTAGTGTCCTAACACCAAACTAGTGTCCTAACACATCACACTAGTGTCCTAACACTCCAGGCTAGTGTCCTAACACATCAAAGAAAAATAAACTATGGTGAATGATCATTAGTGTACGTTAAAAGTCACCAAAGTTTTCATTGGTCGAATGTCACCAAGGTTTCCATTGGTCAAAGTCGAACTACATTTCTAAACTGTTTTTCTGTATTGTTTATGTGTATCACTGATGACAGGACTACAATGTACTAGGGGATCTTTACATATTAAGTACTGGAATATGCAGCAAGGATATTACTTAAATTATACCTAGCAACATAACATTTTTATGAGTTAAAAAAAAAAAAAAAAAACACTTTAAATTATTTACCAAGATTTGCATAATCCATTGTTCTTATGAAAATGCCTGGTATGACAACACTACTGTTATTGTGGACAACTGACATCAGGAATATGTACTGTATGATTTTATCGGGACAAAATTAGCAGTTTTGGAAGGCCTTTTCCAAAGAATGCATGCATTGTCTATGGTCTGTTTAAGATAAATTACTCACACTCTGACTGATATTAATTTGGATGCTGCGATGGAATTTGATTTCTTATGATTAAGACAATTGCGTTCAAATAAGTGAGTGCTGGGATGCTTTTAAGTCCACAGGGATGAATGTATTGAAACTGTAAAAATCTAAAAATCTATAGCCTTAACCTTTTCTATGATGCATTTGCTTCTTACTTTCTGTATTGTTTGTTTTATTGAATAGAAATAATTTAAATGTCATATTTTTGTCAATTTTTTTTTCTCTCGAAGATAATAGAAGTGTGTCATGGTGTCTGTCTATAATCAACATAAAAGTGTGCCATTATGTGAGTTGTGTTGTCGGAATTTGTATGTAACCCCCGTGTAAGGATACAAATGTTTATTCCAGTAAAATCGGCCACACCATATTTGGTTATTTTATATTATTTTTCTGTTTTGCAGTAAATCATACTTTTGGCTCAAATAACACAAAGTGCCAGTGAGCTTATGGTATGGTGCATGAATGGTCGTCTGTCTTCTGTTGGCCTTTAGGCAGGAGGTGCATGTGGAAGAATACATTTAAGTTCCCTCATACAAATTACCTTGACTTCTTTTCATGGTCACAGAGGCCAAATATTTTAAAATTAATGTATGAATCTTCTTCACAAGTTCTTAAAGATGCAGGGTGTACATCTTTGGCCAGTACATCTTTGGCCTGCTGTGGACGATTATGGAATTTCCTCATATCAATGACCTTGACCTGTTTTCAAAGTCACAAGTGTCAGATATGTTAAAAACTTCAATGATCTTCTTTTAAAGTTACAGAAAACCCAGATGCATAATATTTCCTTCCAGCAGGTAATAAGTATTGAGTGCTTTTATAAAGATTCAGCATGCAAGTAATTTTGACCTCTTTTCAAGGTCACCATGGTGAAATATGAAATATGACCACTTACACTATTTGTATTACACATGAGCAACAACTTGCTTCACATCACGCTTCAGATAGCTACATGTTATCGGTTTCACATTGGTTATGATTGATTTAACAATAAAACACCAACAGACTGACGTAATATTTAGAATTCCCATACCATACTGACTTGAGACAAGTCATCTTTATAAATCCTTCATTATGGTTCACCAATGCATCAGTGAATTATATCACCTCTGTTAGAAATATTGTATCCCATTTCCTAAAACTTCAATAACATATTATGGTCAACATGAAAATTGGAAATTGAACTTTTGCCATAATTCCTAACTGGCCATGGGAGCAATTCAGGCCCTGGTGGCCTCTTTGCTAATATAGGTACCTAACATCTGTTAAGAATTGTGAGTAACTTGACAGATGGTACATTTTTCCTGTCTCATTGGTACATTAACACTGCCTGTCTGGTATATTTCTATCTTGATCATCTCAGTGGTAAGAGACACACGGCCTGTCTAGGACTTCTAAATAGCCAACAGATTTAGTGTAAGGTTGGGTCATTGGCTTGGTGGCTTACCAATAAACCACCAGTAATAATTCTCAAGATCAGATTAAAATAGAAATATAATTGGTTTGGCGTAAACCGGCCAACCCTGAAAAAATTCGCCTATTGTGAAAAATAAAACAATTTAAAATTTTTTTTTTTTTTAATGACTTGACTGTTCCGGATATTTTCCGGAAGTTGCTTTGCAAATTCGAAAATATGTCTCGCAAACCCAAATAACCTTGATTTGTGTTTCTTTTGTTTAAGACCACAGAATGAATAATGATTTCTGGTCTGTTTTTGTATCAAAGGTTGAAAATCTGTTTTCAGAACTGAATAAAAAAAAGTTCAGCACTACCTACCTACCAAATGTTAATCCTCCTGGTCGGGTTACGGGCAAACCAAGATATTTTTAACGATGGCCTCTGAGAAAATTGGGGATACAAGCCTGTTGTGTTTGTTAAAGCATCAAGGTCAGAGTCAATGAGTCACACTGTTGTCAAATATCTGCATCCCATCAAAGCCAATGGTCACCAAATGAAAGAACCATCAAGTTCATTAGATAATCATCAGATTTGTAAATCATTTGAGTGGGGGACTGCATCTGTAAAATAAGTCGATTTCCATTTACTTCAGAATACCCAGAAAGACTGGAACACGGTTTTGGGTCTGTAGCATACTGCAACAACAGGCTATCAAATTTGTTAAAATAAATTGCCGTGATCAACTTTCAGGATCATGGGGCTGATTACATGCAAACCTTGAAACAATTTGTGAGTAACCAAGAGGCACTCCTCCAGATTTACCTTGTATAATTTGTGCATTAAAAGACACAGTTGATTGAAAGTCATCATGAAGATTTTGTTCAGTATCAGCTGGGAGATGCAGGTCCATTGTGCCTCTTGTTATATAATGCACAACAAATGTAAGCGATCACGTGACATTGTGAATAAGATGAAGTTGCCCAAGTGATGGGGGCATCCTTGATATCATTTCATTAGCTGGGTTGTAAATTACCAAATTGCCTGTAACCAGCAACTGTATAATCCTATATTTTGATCAGTAGAATTGTTTGTTGGTGTGTGTAATTATGTGATCATATAGCTGGAGATGTTTAATTAGCCAGGGATGTGTGAGAATCTCTTAATTAGTATAGAAGCCATTGAGGAAGATGTGTAAATACAGATCCAGACTTATGTTTGATATACCAGAGTGTACACAGTTTTGTTATTTATTGGTATGCCATTAATTATCATGATATTACATTACTAGGTAATTATATTACATTACTAGGTAATTATATTATATTACTAGGTAATTATATTATATTACTTGGTAATTCCCATTAGCATGACTATAATTTTTCATTACAAAAGGTCGAGATTGACATTAAATGTCATTTTAACTTATTTTGTGTCCCTATAAGCCTTAGAATGTACTAGGTCCGTCTTTGATTTCAGATTTACCTGGTACAAAGCAGATCTTATCCAATTTTATGAAATTTGTCGTTTACAAATACATAATATGGTCTTTACTAAGTAAATTGTGCAGTATGTGTGATAATCTGATTGTTTTTAATATTTGTTTGGGAGTTATATCCCCTTTATATCATAATATCAATTTTATCCAAAGTACTACTGCTTATTGTTTTGACTGATGTAAATTTGCATACAGTACCCAAAGTAAAGTGATTGTGCCATTGTGATTTTTATTTCCACCCCCTCTACGACACATATACAGGAATCAAAATATTTGTCTGTCTGTCTTTCCGTCTGTCTGTCTGTCTGTGTACGGCCTACACCTTCAAGAATTTTTCATATAGATTTCAATGAAACTTCACACATAATTGTTATTTATGACCTGTTGTAGTGACTCTCTGAAAGTTCCATCAATTTTTACCGGAGTTATGGCCCTTGATGTCACTCATGAGACATATCTTGTCTGGACTTCAAATCAAATTGAATCAATTTAATAAAACAGAAATATAAGGGAATATGTGAAGATGTGCATTAAGGTTTTTTCCCCAGAAATTTTGGTTGTCATGGTAATCAGGTCACTATACACAGGTTTTATGTAATGGTTAATATCCCATCAGCCCTTAGATGAATCTTATTCAAACTAGGTCAAGTGGTGTAGCTTATTAATGCCTATTATTGAAGACATTAGATATTTCCAGAACCGTTCCTATAGAAACATAATGCAGGCTTCTGATTTGTCTATAAATTTAGATATTGTCTCATGAAGCTAAATATTGGTATATTAATGTTTTGAAGGATAGCAAATACAACAGTGCTATTTTTCCAAAATTTGGTTGCCATGGTTGCGGGGGTGGGGGAGGCAATATTTGTTAGCTGTTGGCTTACAGTTCTAGTTTTATTTGTTGTTTTTTTTATATAAAATGTTTGTCTCTGTCTAATTTCTGCAGAATTGAGTCAATGTGTTGTAACATTAGTTACTGTACCAATATTCCTGAAATTTTCTACTCAAAATGAATACCCAGAAAACTACTATACTTGTGTATATTTTAAAAGAATGTTGTCCTTTGATGGATTTTTCTTCTGTTTGGAAGTTTTAACTGTTTATCTTGCTGACATAAAACCTGTTCATCACCTGTACATGTGGCTGTTTCCTCCAATAGTAAACATTTCCCCCTCAACAGTAAAAATGCTGCAGACAGTGTTGCCTACTTCTGGCCATAGGTCTACTTCTGACCATGTGTCTTCATTTCCTATCGCTGTACTTTAATAAAACTTAATGCCACATACTCAGTATATAACCAAGTGGTGTATAATTCCTTAGATCCTAAAAAAAAACCAGTTTCATGAAACCAACCATGTTATCACGACTGTCAAAAGTTTAATCTTAGCCCCAAGGGACATACAGTTGTAGGATTGCATGACGTTGCACAATGTGTGGTGTGCACACAAAGCCGCACAATGTATGCATGTTGGAATATATGTGCGATTGTATCGTGCAGGCAATACCGTATGTGCACAATTAGTGATTGAAATGAAGTGTGCTGGATAACTTATCGTGGTTGATATAAATCTAGGAATTTATTATGAATATGTTAAAACTCTCTGAACTGTTTTGATCATAAGATTGTATACATCATTTCTGTAATAGCCTACATGGAATTAGATGTAACCCGATCTATCCTGGATTTTATTTAAGAATAAAAATAAATTTTGTCAGAAATTCTTTCTTTCTTTCAACAAATACCTTCAGTGTTGGCTTGTAATCAAAAGGGACAGTGTGACCTTCAGCGTTGGCTTGTAATCAAAAGGGACAGTGTGACCTCACTTATTATTACCACCCAATGGAGACATGAAATGTCAGGTGACCATACAGAAGCTGTACCGAATAATCACTTTAAGTGTGAACATAACATCAGAACATACAACTGAATTATATAATGTTGTGTTAATACATGTAACATCAAATTTGCTGATTATACATTCAACACAAATTCCCTAGACCATCATTCATTCCCTAATCCATCACAACTGTATCTCGATATATTTCCCCACTTAATACATAGGGAGGGGAATGCTGTGGAAGGATTATAGTTTATTTCAGATTAACTTACCTGTATTTACCTGTATTTTACCTGTGGTAATCTAGTATGCTTCCTGTGTCATATTAAGGTATACATTATTAGTAAAATTTCCAGGATATTTGAATTTATATTAATTTCATTATCTGTGAAATTTTAATGAATTTGATTCAAACTTTGAAAAATATATGTGTATAATTGTTTTCATATGTCAATACATTTTATATCAATTACCACATTTTTTATAAGAATGGGGATGGTAACAGTTCACACAGGTAAAAATATTGGGGAACATCAGGTGAAATATGAGGAAGTAAGGAACTGACTATAATTGATTTCTTTGGGTTTTTTTCAACACAAGAACAGCCTCCCCCTCTCCCCTGATAATGCACACAAAGAAGTCAATATTCTGCAGAGTATTAGGCTAGGGGTCAAATGCACAGAGTAGTCATTTTCCTGTGAGCGTCCTTAACCATGAACCCTGAGTAACTTGTGGAAGGCTGGAATCAAGAAGGCTTCTTCCTATTATACCCAGGCTTTTTAATATGTAACCACTTAGAAACAATGTCTCAGCATAATAATATATATTATGATCAATTTTGCCGTGATTTTAGAGCTTGTGCGCCATATGGAAAGTCAACAAGAAATGTCTACTGTATATATACATGTACCAAATTATTAAAAAAAAAATTATTGTATCAAAATTTTTGACATATAAAGTTATGAATGTTGCATGTGATTTTTCTCAGTTTCTAAATTGATGCATAATGATGTTTGATAATTAACTTGTGGTGATTGACTGTTGTTAGCCTCAGCATTTAGTTAACAATATGATGGGAGAAAAGATACTCATATCTATATAGGGCAACTAATGTAGACCTATTTGAATGATATTCTGAAATATTAATTCTTGTTCTCTGAAGAATGAATGCAATCCTTGCAATTACAACCCTCACCCTAAACCCTTGCCCTCACCCAAACCCTCACCCTAAACCCTTGCCCTCACCCAAACCCTTACCCTAAACCCTTGCCCTCACCCAAACCCTCACCCTAAACCCTTGCCCTCACCCAAACCCTTACCCTAAACCCTTGCCCTCACCCAAACCCTTACCCTCATCATAACCCTCACCTTGCTCTAACCTACATTCAAAGCCTAAACCTTGCTGTGGTAGAAGAATAAGCCCAATGGCACAAATTCCCTTAATTGCCGTGGTAAGTGTCTAGTCTGAACTGGATCCAACTGTTTTGGAGCTGAATACAAATCTGTAATGACTTCCCTGGTGGCCATCTTGAAAATATATCCTTTGTTGAATAATACTTTGATTGTTTTAATGACTGATTTAAATGGAAAGTGAATGGTTATTAACCAAGTTGATTTGAAATTCATTTATGTTTCTGTCATGGAAAATGTAGAATTTTGGGGTCAGTTGACAAGTTCAAAGGTCATACTTAACCACCTTTGAAGAAACATTATACAGATGATGAATTCCTTTACTAATGGGGGTAGATCTTTGTGTGTCCCTGCTGAATTGTTTAGTGATGGTTTTAAAGACAATATGAATGTCATTCTTAAAATTCATAAAATGTTCTTGAAAGAATCATGGTTCTGAACAAATACATTTATTTTAATTGCTGTTTACGTGTGGTTTTAACGAGGCACTGAAGCTGAGAATTCGTGTTTTGTGACTCGCGTGTATTGCATTTGCTTTTGTTGTTTTATCGTTATCCTCTACTTACTGAAATATTTGAAATGTTTCAAAGAATATTGTATGTTTTCAATATTTAACGAAGAGAATGAATATGTTAGCCAGTGTACTTTTTCAATAGTGCTTATTGTTTTATTATAATCAAATTATGGCTACACTACATTGTAAGACTTGTGTACAACATCATAGTGTCGTCAATCAGAAACCAAAGCTATTCACATCAAAAGTACTCAGATTATTATACTCGCATATCTGCCTATCCAGAGTACTACACCAGATTGGAAAGAATAACCCTTCAAAGAGTAACATATTATATAGATTGGCTTACCTGTCCGAAGAGTAAGTAAAGTTTAAGATGTACATGTGGTGTGTTGTTCGTCGTCCATCTAGTGTCAACGTTTTGGATTTTAAATTCACTTATACCTATAACAAAGGTACTGAGAGTAACGATAGTGGACTGCTAGCTTGCTTCGGTATAAGTCTGAGAACGTTTTCAAAAAGAAATTACTTTGACCCATATTTAAGGTCACTGCAGCTGGGTGAAAACTTATTATGAACACTTAAATTACTTCAAACTAACCTAAAGGCCTAGAATTGTGACCTTTATTAAAAGGACTAAAATCGTGACCTTTATTGAAATGCCTAGAATCGTGACCTTTATTGAAATGTCTAGAATCGTGGCCTTTATTAAAAGGTCTAGAATTGTGACCTTTATTGAAAGGCCTAGAATCGTGACCTTTATTGAAAGGTCTAGAATTGTGACCTTTATTGAAAGGCCTAGACTCGTGACCTTTATTGAATTGCCTAGAATTGTGGCCTTTATTGAAAGGTATAGAATCGTGACCTTTATTGAAAGGCCTAAAATAATCGTGACCTTTATTGAAAGGCCTAATATAATCGTGACCTTTATTGAAAGGCCTAGACTCGTGACGTTTATTGAATTGCCTAGAATCGTCACATTTATTGAAAGGTCTAGAATTGTGACCTTTATTAAAATGTCTAGAATCGTGACCTTTATTGAAAGGTCTAGAATTGTGACCTTTATTGAAAGGCCTAGACTCGTGACCTTTATTGAATTGCCTAGAATTGTGGCCTTTATTGAAAGGTATAGAATCGTGACCTTTATTGAAAGGCCTAAAATAATCGTGACCTTTATTGAAAGGCCCAATATAATCGTGACCTTTATTGAAAGGCCTAGACTCGTGACGTTTATTGAATTGCCTAGAATCGTCACATTTATTGAAAGGTCTAGAATTGTGACCTTTATTAAAATGCCTAGAATCGTGACCTTTATTGAAAGGTCTAGAATTGTGACCTTTATTGAAAGGTCTAGAATTGTGACCTTTATTGAAAGGTCTAGAATCGTGACCTTTATTGAAAGGTCTAGAATTGTGACCTTTATTGAAAGGCCTTGACTCGTGACCTTTATTGAATGGCCTAGATTCGTGACTTCTTCTCATTAATAGAAAGGCTTTCTAAGAATCGTGACTTCTTCTCATTAAGAGAAAGACCTAGAATCCTCTTACAATACCTGACAAATTTGCAAAAAGAAATAACTTTGAACAATATTGAACTATTTAAGCAATTTTAACTGAAATTTGGCCAGTAAGCTACTTCAAAAGAAAACAAAAATCTTCCGTTCCCTTCAAGGTCGCAAGAGACAATTGCGTTTGGCTCGACTCATTGTTTTGGTTGCAAAAAGTAAATTGTGTTTGTGAACAGTACTAAGTACCAGGTGAATGTTGCAGGCGAATGTGATCTCTTGTTGAAATACAAAACATACAGTATTGCATCATTGTTTCAGGTAACCTAATATAAATCTGGATAAAATGAAGAGTTTTAACCAACTTTCACCACAACATGTGTTGTGATGGAGCGATGTAACTGCTTGTCTTCAGACAAGATTATGATGTGGTTTTATTTTTAATGATATCAAATTAAGTGTGATTAGTTTGAAAGAAGAATAGCCGATTTGTCAAATTTTATTTTTTCTCTACAAGCTGCATGGTTGTTACCAACAGACTAAGTATTTTTAATGGATTGATTTTTTAGGATAAAATACATGTTTAGGCAAAGGCTTATTTGTCCACATTGTTCTTTTGTTGGTAAGGATACATGTGTTAGGTAGATGTTAGATACAGAACAAACGGTGGCTAAAGTCACAAAAATCAGCATTTGCCATGCAGTGGATTTTGAAATGTTTCCAGATATTGTTGTGTCTACTGTACGAGAGTGGTAAACGTGATGTAATGGGGATATTGTTGTGTCTACTGGACGAGAGTGGTAAACGTGATGTAATGGGGATATTGTTGTGTCCTGTACGAGAGTGGTAAACGTGATGTAATGGGGATATTGTTGTTTCCTGTACGAGAGTGGTAAACGTGATGTAATGGGGATATTGTTGTGTCCTGTACGAGAGTGGTAAACGTGATGTAATGTGGATATTGTTGTGTCCTGTACGAGAGTGGTAAACGTGATGTAATGGGGATATTGTTGTGTCCTGTACGAGAGTGGTAAACGTGATGTAATGGGGATATTGTTGTCTACTGTACGAGAGTGGTAAACGTGATGTAATGGGGATATTGTTGTGTCTCCTCGTGAACGAGAGTGGTAAACGTGATATAATGGGGATATTGTTGTGTCCTGTACGAGAGTGGTAAACGTGATGTAATGGAGATATTTTTGTTTCCTGAACGAGAGTGGTAAACGTGATGTAATAGAGATATTGTTGTGTCTACTGTACGAGAGTGGTAAACGTGATGTAATGGGGATATTGTTGTGTCTACTCCTGTACGAGAGTGGTAAACGTGATGTAATGGGGATATTGTTGTGTCCTGTACGAGAGTGGTAAACGTGATGTAATGGGGATATTGTTGTCTCCTGTACGAGAGTGGTAAACGTGATGTAATGGGGATATTGTTGTCTCCTAAACGAGAGTGGTAAACGTGATGTAATGGGGATATTGTTGTGTCTACTGTACGAGAGTGGTAAACGTGATGTAATGGGGATATTGTTGTGTCTACTGTACGAGAGTGGTAAACGTGATGTAATGGGGATATTGTTGTGTCTACTGTACGAGAGTGGTAAACGTGATGTAATGGGGATATTGTTGTGTCTACTGTACGAGAGTGGTAAACGTGATGTAATGGGGATATTGTTGTGTCCTGTACGAGAGTGGTAAACGTGATGTAATGGGGATATTGTTGTGTCTACTGTACGAGAGTGGTAAACGTGATGTAATGGGGATATTGTTGTGTCCTGTACGAGAGTGGTAAACGTGATGTAATGGGGATATTGTTGTCTACTGGACGAGAGTGGTAAACGTGATGTAATGGGGATATTGTTGTCTCCTATACGAGAGTGGTAAACGTGATGTAATGGGGATATTGTTGTGTCCTGAACGAGAGTGGTAAACGTGATGTAATGGGGATATTGTTGTGTCTACTGTACGAGAGTGGTAAACGTGATGTAATGGGGGTATTGTTGTCTACTGTACGAGAGTCGTAAACGTGATGTAATGGGGATATTGTTGTCTACTGTACGAGAGTGGTAAACGTGATGTAATGGGGATATTTTTGTCTCCTGTACGAGAGTGGTAAACGTGATGTAATGGGGATATTGTTGTGTCTACTGTACGAGAGTGGTAAACGTGATGTAATGGGGGTATTGTTGTCTACTGAACGAGAGAGGTAAACGTAATGTAATGGGGATATTGTTGTGTCCTGTACGAGAGTGGTAAACGTGATGTAATGGGGATATTGTTGTGTCTCCTCCTGTACGAGAGTGGTAAACGTGATGTAATGGGGATACTGGTGTGTCTACTCCTATACGAGAGTGGTAAACACCATATAATAGGAATACTGATATATATATATATGATATTCTCTCGTGTATATTAATGTAACGGATAGTTAAAATATTGTGCATACAAGTTTTGAGGCTCTAATTAAAGATCAAAAACATATTAAGTAACTTGTTAATTTTTCTCACCAACCTGAATTTTATTGTCGCCAAACTTCATCAGCTGCTGGTTAGTTTGAATTGCGGAACAGATTTTAACCCAACTTGAATTGGCCAGAATGAACGTTGAGGAAAGAACATCCAAATTTTTAGAACAATGCCCTTGCTTAAGTTTATTTTTTTTGTCATAACCAAGACAACCAGGATTGGCTCTGCTATCTAAGGAGACGGGAAGCCCTTTGAACCATGGATTATCCCACTATCGTATCCTAAGTGTTAATCCTTAATATCCTTCCTCCGTAGATTGAGTGTTTAGAAAATGTTTGTGCAATGTTTGTGCACAAGAAATCTCATATTCGAACTAACATGTCGCCATCCAGTTCTACAACAGGTAATTACAATTATGTATATTCTGGTGGTCATCGGTCAAGGTTAAAGATCAAACTCTCTCTATTTCTCAGAAAGTTCTTCATGGATCTTGAGAAAAGATCAGTCTTGATCTCTTGTTGAAGTAATAGGGAACAACCAACCAATTGAAAAAATATATTTTTGAAACAGCCCCTGTGTATAGAACGTTGAGCCAAGGATAAAATGTCTGGCAGCCACTGATTGGCCAGTATGTTATGAAGTGAGAAAATAGATATGTAGCCTGATAGGTAACTATCAATAAGAAATGTTGATATAACGTAAGTCCGATTGTTTTTTTTCCCAAAAGTTCACGTAATAATAGTAAACAGGTAAACATTTACGATTATTGATATTTTTTACTGCGAAATTCACCTATTTTCAAAATGGCTACCCTGGAGAAAATTTGAGCTGAAGGACCCAACTTTTTTTTCTTGATTAGGTGTTATATCAGACCCTAAACTTTTGTTATAAACCATAATCGTCATATTCAATTCAAGAATTTTAATGAAATAATCCAAAACGTTAACACTAAAGCCTATGGGAAAACAATTGGTTGGTTGGTCTCTAATATACTCATAAGCCGACCTGTAATTATATCAACATCTGCTTGATTGTAGTTCCCGTTTGCGGGTTTAACACAATGGGAGAGAGTGGGACACCGCTTTATTGGTTAATTATTGTACTTTTAAAATTATCCAATTTTGGGGCATAAGTTTTTTCTTTAAATGTTTATACAGATAAGGAGTTCTTGTATTGTTCAAAGTTGTGTATTAGTACTGTAAGAGGCTTTGCCTTTTTGCTGACCATTTGGTTTCCAAATACTCGGTTTTTAAGCAGATCGTTGTTATGGTTGTTAAAATCTCCACTCAACCATTTTTTACATGAAAGTCACTCAATTGTAAACGCCTATAGCTAGTCTGAAGTGTTGGAAGGTTCAGGTCGACTTCTAGCATCAGTGTGACGCATCTCTTCTCTGTGGCCATTCAAGCCTGTCAATTTCTTTTTAGATGCATGGGCCTCAAATCATGGCGCCATATTCGAGGACGGAGTAGCATACTGGAAAAGTTCCCGAGAAAAAAAATCTTTAAAACTTTTCTCGAGAGATATCACAATTCATTTGATATGACTTCTGAAGTTCATGAAAGTTGGATTCATAACAGCTGCATTTGGGCGATAAGGCCCGGGTGTGTCTTTTGTTGAATTTTTATTTCTTTTATGTGATTTTAAAATGTATGGTACGGAATGCGTACATGTTCCACCATGTACACCGTCACTATACGTTGTCAATGCTGTTTGACGTGGGCTGGTCACGATCTCCGAGGCAATAGTCCTCTTTAGTAACAAATTGAACCACCGAGATTTCAGAGTTATCAGAACAGACCTATCAAAACTGCATAGTGTTCTCCAACGTTTTGACACCATTTCGTCAATAGTGCCGTACCACATTTATATACACGATCTTAAATTCGATTTCATTTCACCTGGTTTGATGAAACGAGGTTAGAAGTTTTTATTTCTGCGGGTCTTAGTGAGCAAAAATTTTAACTTCGAGACGGGTTTCATAAAATCTCGTATGAAATGAAAACAAATTTAAGATAGATTTTAGGCAAAGACCTCTTCAGTGGTCTTTAGTCTTGTGTCATCACATTTCTGTTCAATCGTTCTCAACCAAACTCATCTATTTCTGCTTCCTACTTGTTAGCATATGCGTTAAACGCAATTGTGACCCTATGTATGTTTACTACTATCCCATCTAGCGTCGGACTTTATTTGTATAAAACGACAACAAACCAATTAATATAAAATAAAAACCGAACCATTTTTGGCAGATTATGTTTTTCTGCTTGTTAAGAAATGAAATCTGCATCTAAGACATGCAAGGATTACCGTTGTTTGAAGATTCATTCTTCGAGGCGGTCAAAATGGTAGATGTGTGAAATATATACGTAACTATATTAATATAGGCTAGTAATATTAATACATATGTATAACTAAAATATGCTACCACAATGGAGAAATATTTGCTAGTTTTAATCCAGAGACCCGTTGCTTACAAATATTGAAATAGACATAAAACGGCTATCATCCATAGTTTCTCAAAAATTCACTTAACAGAAACAATCCTTTGTGTGTATGCTTGTCAATCGGAACACCCCGCCTTCGTCTGCCGACATAGGTTTTGTAGAAAATAACGAGGGGTTCCGATTGTTGGAAACGGAGTTATTTTTCATTTGGCCGAGAAATCAGTGTGCATGAACACATGGCAGCCATGCCTGAAGTTTGTTGATCGAAAAAAACCCATTTCTTTTCATGATGTAGGTATAGTGTTTAATCCCTGTAGTGATGCGATAAATAAGTTTATCTTCAATATGCTTCAGCATTGAGTAATATAGCTGCGATATCGTAGTTTTGGACGATGGACGGACGATATCTGACATATTCGTCATTAGAGCTCTTGCCGGAGCAGGCATTTTCGTTCTCGGTGTTATCAAAGAAGCGAGTACCGTAATCCATGACCGTGGATACAGTAGACTACTGTAGGTAGTACTCCCAAAATATTTCTTTCAAATTCAGTGATAGCACTGAACACACCACGTTTCATTTTATAAAATGATTAACCTGTCATATGTAGACTAATTTATCGAGTAGCGGGCAGATTTAGGGCGAGGTCAATCATATGTCAATATTTCAATTTTAAGAATCAAAACACGTTCGACGTTGCAGGCAAATTGAGTCCGTCATGTGATACAATATGGTTATAAAAAAAATTGAACGGTTCTGAAAAATGTTCATAAATTTTACAAGTGACTATTGTGGACATAATTTCTCCTTTCATTACAAGCAAACCTCATGATAAACACATTTTCAATGCGTAACACGTTTTTGAGACGCCAGAAAAAATATGGAGCTATTCGTTTATTCCAAGTATTGATATACATATTCAAAAACACTGGAATCACTCTTGTCATGTGAAAAATATTTTTCAAGGACCAAATTATGACATGTCATCAATAAATAATGTGAGACATAGTACCCGCGAACTTGAGAATAATTCTGTTATATTACAGTAATCCAATCTTAGTAATGTATGTTACGTCGCATAAAGTGTATGGACTGTCGAATATAAAGATCTGGAGCAAATCCGTAGTTGTCCAAGAATTCTGCACTCTCAACAATTCGAAATAAAATGCGAACCAGTGTTTGCCAGGTTTTGATGACGGATTCGTATCATGGCATGTATCCCCTTCACTAAGCCCTTCAAACAAGTACTATGCACTATAGTTGATAAGACGTCCGAGTTCATAGTTAAATTCTCTGGGTTCGGTTACTTCGATAAGAGCAGGGAATTATGTGTAAGCCATGCTATTTAATATTTCTGTCGGATCAGATGCAAATTCAACTTCCAATTTGACGTTCCCTCGATGCACCAGATTTATAACTTTTCCCCGACGTCAGAATATACGACATTGAAAGCATATATGGTTTATCTACACCAAAGTTATCGCTGGTGATCATCAGCCATTCATTTCTGTTCCATTTTACGGCCACAGCAAAAAAAATGGAGAAAAGGGGTCACGTTATTATTGCTATCCCCTATAGTCATTTTCTTGTGCCAAGTTTACGAAGTTGAATGGGTTTTTGGTATATTCACCGTTCACGGCAGCTTGTTTCACAAATGCAAATACGACTTTCGTTGGCATGTTATTGGCCTTCTGACCAATGGGTATTTGGTAGTGACGTCTTTTGGAAGTTTGGCATGGTCTACCAATACACGACTGTCCACTTTGATTATGCAGGTTTTAAAAGCCACGTCCAATAACTCAACCTGTAACTTGGATCCGCTTTGTCAGTCATCAGAACAAAAGGAGTTTTACTTCGAAATAGCTTTAACTGTAAGTCGACTGCATCAGAAGGTACTCGTCTATTCTGAAGATATCTTCATAGAAAGGTCCTTCCATATCTAATACGTTTCTCGGTGTAAGTACACCTCTTCCCGACCTTTCCGAGTGAAGCTGTGATTTTATGGCGTCAGATTCGCTAGACAGTATTGTTTTCAGATAAGCCTTCCAAGAGTTGTTATTGGTGTTGAGGGATACCAATTTACCATTCATGTAATTATCGATCTGTGACCACATACTCTGTAATAATAAATTGACGTTTTCTCGCCCCCGGCTAAAACAGTGTCGTCGGCCTTTTTCACTCGGCATTTGATATACTTGTGCAAGTCTATATACCTGTCACCGGATCCGGATACGTTTATTTCTATGGGGGCGTTGAAATTATTGAACGAGGACATGGGTCGACATTTCGAAAAATAAACTTATTCTAAGGCAACTTGATTGGATGGAGTGGTAAAGATGCTAGCGTTATCACTAAGTTGAGACATGATTCGAAGAGAGTTGTTGCTAAAGAATCTTGTTCCATTTCATTTCCTTATCAGAGTGACGTTCTTCTTGGAAGATATCCTATTTATAGGCACGTGTGGTATGGCAAGTTGGCAGGTTTTTCACGACTTATTTGGCTTATTTCGCCTTATTTCCAGCACATCACCCATGGATGTACCCCGTATTCCAACCTTGGTCTCGGTGTGTGATTGGGAATTGACCGGAATCGTGTACAGTTTATTAGTGTACATACCTCAAGCGCCTGCCCCGTTTGACTTCCTCTGTATTTTACCTCGGTAAACCACCCCATTTTTTTTGAGTCTTTAAAAATCTGATCCCATGTCTTAGGATCAGATACATACAGAGATTCTATCATGATTGATAAAAAAATCAGTGTTCTATGAGGTCTGTTATTGTAATTTGAAACCAGAACCTGGAGTACATAACTGTATCTATGCGTTTGTTTCGACGTTCAGTATCTATAAATAAAGTATTTCAACGTCCTTATCACGCGTTCAGCATGAATTTCCTGGATGGAATTCTAGGGAAAATTTAATGTTATCATTTTTCTAGGTATCTCCTTACTCGAGCACTCCGTAACTCTGATCCCTTGTCAAAACGAACTGTCCTTGGTTTTCTTCCTTTTTTAAATATATATTTCAATGCGTCGACGACGGTTTTACTCAATTTATTTTTCAATGGTACTACCAATAGAAACATTAATAAAACGTCAATCAAGATTAAAAGGTATTTAATACTGTCATTAAAGGATGTCAAATTTTGAACGTCGGTCAAGTCCCCGTCATATAACGAGACTATTCCTTCTACTTCTACACGATTCTTCTTCAATTTCGGGATCAAATCGTTCTGTACACTAAGCATCCTGATACTGGAGCCATTGAGCTACCCAGGGTTTCTTCTTTACGTACGACCTGATACAATTTCTCGGGTCCAGCAAAAGATTCGTACGTGGTGTTCGGGATCTTACCAGATCCTATAAAGGTAATCCTTCCTGTCAGATCTTCTCACTTCTAGTGAGCGTGTACACGTATAGTTTCCATGTATAAAATAATAAACACTCACATTCAATAGACATGTTGATGTGATTTGTCAATACTTCCACTGTCGGATGTTAAACGCGATACCAAGAACGCTAACTCTTTTGATGAAATGTCTCAAGTCAATCAACATGTACACGGCCTTGGTATCGACACATTGTCTTTGTCGGATAACGGATACTATTTCAAGCAGCTACACAATGTGGTATTCAGGTTGAATGGTACCTCATAGTGCGTAGTACTGGCTTCAGTCCGATGTCTTGTCACTTTTACTATCAAACTTTATGTTACAGCCAGAGATGTCGTAGTTAGTATAATCAATGCAAGTATTCCAACGTATTTAACAATGCAGATGTGTAGACTCTATCTTTCGTACACAGATTTCAAATTGGACATTACTCTTTCGGTCATATTCGGCACGACGACAGTGTCAAATGAATTCGTTCTGGAAGTCATTGTTCTTTCGTCCGTTTTTACAGAAAGACAATTCTTCTTAGGCACTAAAATAATATCTATAAAACGGTGATGGCAGGTTGGTGCTAGGTGAATTGGCATAACAACAGATATTGCATGCTGGCTACGGCAAGAATTTACATAAGGAGTTGTGGAGTTAGCTCCCTTCAATCATAAATGTTGTTAATTTTCAATAAATAACTTTGTATATTATCCACAATTTGAAGTCTTGATGTGTTTTGTGAATGAAATCTATACAAATGATATCAATGCCCAGAGAAGGAGTATTAATAGTATATAATTATTTTTTTTTTTTATAAAATGTTGTGTTTCTATATCTGAATAAGGTAGCAGTGTATAATAAAAGTGTCTAATTCTATAAAATAAGGCACATGTTTATAGGGTATGAACGGCATTTTTATTGCGTTTACGGTAGTAGGAATGCAAAGGGATAGATATATTCTAAATAGCGCGTTAGCGCTATATATTGAATATGTTATTAATTTCACTTGTTCAACTTCTGTATTTACAAAAAACCCAAAAGACAAAGATACTGATGTATGATTATGCAGATTTTGATCAGATGTGTAGAGCTATAAATAATATTGGCTGTGAAGCAGCAGCTATTAATCTCGACTCTAATTAACTAAAACTAAAACAAGGGCGTTGATAAGTTGCAAAAACTTGTGCCCAATCCCTTTGTACTTTTTGACAATAAAATATGTTTGAATCAAACCTATCTATTAACTGATACTATAAACCAACAAATACAAAACTTTAACTATTCGTCCAAATGATAAACCTTGGATGAGAAATATCAGGCTTTTTTCTCTGAAACCTGTTTGAAATTTAATCTTTATCCGAAGGACAGAATTAATCTTGTTTTGACATGTGTATATCATTAAGTTTTTTCTGCTATCTTACCTCATCTGCTACACGCCTTTTTTGCTAAAAAGCAAACCTAAATTCCCGGTGTAAAGACACTTGCTGAAATTTATAATCTCGAACCCATTTTTTTCCAAAAGATGTGAAGGCTATATATACTACTTCATATGAATATATCAATTACATTATATATCCTCCTGTTTTTATGCATTTCATAAAACAGGAGTTATTTGTCCATGGCCAGGCTATTCTACTGTGGTTTACCTTATTAATCCGCTGAGCCCTTTGTCCACTGCCTACACACTAATTAATTAACAGACATATCTAGAGTTTACTAAGCTGAAGAAGGAAGTGATATAAATATTTTAAAATATCAAAATTATACATTTG
Organism: Pecten maximus; assembly: GCF_902652985.1. Classification (NCBI taxonomy): domain Eukaryota; kingdom Metazoa; phylum Mollusca; class Bivalvia; order Pectinida; family Pectinidae; genus Pecten; species Pecten maximus. The sequence continues at coordinate 6,096,048 of NC_047025.1, forward strand.
TAGATATACTGTAAAAGTGGATGCATAGGGTTTTATCGACATAAAGTAAACTCATCAGTATATCTAGTTTGATATATCGGTGTATACACTACGGCACCATGACAGATCACGAAGTAGGTAGAACTTTAGAACAAATGCCCTTAGTATTGCAGTTGTCAGTTCCGTTCTCTCTCCTTCGATATCTAATGGTGTTAACATTTCATTTTGATCGGATAGCTCGGTAAGTAATCTTAAACATATGTCGTGTACATGTATTTCTTAATGTAAAATGTTTGTGCAACACGCAAAAAATTATGCCTCAAACGCAAAAAAACAACATAAACATAGACTGAAACAAATGTTCAGGTCCCTGTGTTCTCTAAATAAAAGGCCATCAGTGAGTCTGGTAATTAGCTGCACCTTTGATGGCTTTGCCTTTATTCATATCATTTGAACCCTACGTAATTATAAGTGTCTAGTATGATATGCTGTGATATTATTTAAACCCTATATAAATACCAGTATATGGTATGGCATAATGTGATATTATTTAAACCATACGTAAATGAAAGTACCTTGTATGTTGAGTTGTTAAGGAAAATGTAATATTTATGAAGTGATTTTAGGAATTTATGTTCAAATCTCAGCTTATTCCATAGTATTCAACTTGCCATGTCATTAATATAGGTATTTGCTTTCAGATCATGGCCAATCCAGGAGGCTTCATCCTTCCATCGAATGCAGGGCCATTACATGCTGCGGTTACATTTGTGTCTTCAGTTATGAGCTTCGGTTTAGGTATGCATTACGTTTTCTACGTATTCATTATGATACACACGATTATTTCTTCCATACTTTCACAGGCGAAGCTCCGATTTTGATACGGAATAGATTGTAGTACCTATTTCCGGTTGGAATACGACAACTCACACACGCTATTACTCCACTAAAAATGTGCAACGGCATCATTTTATGTCTTTTCGCAACACGTTTTTTAAAAGTATGTGAGAACAAATAATAAAACATGCGCTTGAAATGTGGACAGGTATATCAAACTTCGTTTAAGAGTTTAAGGCTGGCAATTACTCGGCAAGTCTCGTTCTGACTAGTCAAACGCTTACACTCGGGTTGAGATTCCCCTGTCCACTGAACAGGCTCACTTTGGATTATGTTAATATACTACACCGGGTACAAATTTCAGGGTTGAACAGCCAAAGAAATGTACAAGGATGTTCTTTTCCTGTTATTCAATCTGTGGAAAAATAAATCTTTTTTGAAAATACACTGTTTTATATATTCTTAACTGTTATTTGTGTAGCAACCTACTTTATAACAAATGATTATAATGGTAACAAAAAAGAGATTAACCAAAACATATAATGTACAAGCATGTTTAGCGATGTGAAATATCAGTATTTCACAGCATAAATTAAATTTATAGTAATAGTGATAATAATATAATTCAGGTAAAAGGCGATATTAACATACATATGCATAAACTAATGAACATTCAATTAAAGCACTAATTTCAAGATAAACATTTCCCCTACCTACAAGCATACACAACCCTCCTCTATTAAACTAGATAGACATAGCAATATCACAGTCTTATAGTAAAGTTATAATTTAATTATACAATAATTGGTAGTGAGTATGCACTATATTATATCATATTACTACCACTGAGAGGTTCAATTTTATAAATTGGACATTTTTAGAATAAAATATAGCGCTCAGAGTATCACAGGTAAGGGAGATAATTACAGTTAATTACAAAAATACAGCCTCTATCGACACATTGAGCATCTACGTTCTTTTCCGCATTCGGATATATAGCTAAAACACAAAAACTGTTTGTCCCATACTTAACAGTCTTGATTCTTGGAACATCAACAAGTCTACTGTATCTAAACGAATAAGATGCAGGTTTTCCATGTATAAAATCTTGTAAAAACTGCTTCAATTTAAAATCTGAAAAAGTTTCTATTGCTACGAGTCTAATCCTGATGATATACATGGTAGAAAGATTTCCATTTTCAAGGAGAGTCTCGTAGCTTGAGTTGACTCTTGATTTACAAATGTCCATGCTCTGTAATGGATTTTTTTCAAGCTTCTAGGTGTTTAATTTTTAGCAAAATTCCCATACGAAAGGGCAAAAAATTAAATTAGACAAGTCTAGCATCTTTGGCAAAAGGAACAATATCATTTATAAATTAAAAAAAAAAAAATCGGTCCTAGGATAAAACCTTGTGGACTTCTTTTACAATACTGGTACTATCGTCAACCCGAACACATTGCTTCCTGTTATGTAGGTAGCTATTGATGAGTTAAACTGCACCCCCCCCCCCCCCCCCCCCCCAACCCATATGCCCTCAGCTTCTTCAGTAGATCTCTAGGGATCCTACGGGACACTTGCGAGTCCTTAAACAACCCTGGCTTTTTACAGGACGTTTAATAAAATAAATCAAACCAAACCGGATAACCATAACACCGAATCGTATACTCTTTCAGGAACTCGTATTCTCTTTATGCATTAATTCACCATTAAATCGTTAAACGTTATTGTCTTAAGGTATATGTGCAGAGGTGCCAATCCTTCCTCTTTTGGCGTAATCCTTACGATTTTTAGGTATAAAATACGCCTTCCGCTTTTTCATGACTTTTGTACGATTTTATAAAAAAAAATCGAAATGTTTCCTAAATCCGGAATTCTGATGTCCGTTTCCACTAGATCTGTTAGAATCCGCGCTCTCGATCTCCTGTGCGTTTGTCACCATTAGTATTATTTATACATCATTTTCAAGCATATGAACGATCATGAATGGTCTTCCCAAGTTTATCAAAATGGCGGAAAAACGTAGTCTGACAGCTGAAGACGAAACCGTAAAATCAGTAACACCAAAGAAAAAAGTTAAGTCGCAATGGAACCAGAGATTTAAATCTGAATACAAGGAGCGTTTTCCTTTTATTGTTCAATCCGATCGGGATGAATATACTGCAAGATGTGTTACTTGCAATTGTGATTTTAGCATTGCACACGGTGGGGAAAATGACATCATACATACGAAGCACTGAAATCACAGACAGACTATATCAAGGTAAAACTAAATAAAATTAACATTTCTTATTTTTTTAAACATATATTTGAGTTATTTTCCCAAACCAAATTATCTGAATTGTGTGCTGCTTATGCCCAGAATGCATTTCCGGACACTTGAAACCCGTCAGCGTCTGGGGGCCTCGTCGGCCCCCACACCCCCTGAATTTTTTTTTTTCTCGCTCCGCTCGAAAACCTTCCTCTTTTCAATTAATCATTGTTGGCACCTCTGTATGTGGATTCTTGGTTTGACTCCCTGCAGTGTATACTTGTGCTGATAATCAATTACATATGCTATGTATCTTTGCTGTATTACAGGATTTCTTCTGTTGAGTTTAACCGATTTCAATGAAGGGTCACGAGGGTCATCAGGGATGACAGGAGCTATCGGTACTACATGAATAATAGGATCAACAAGATTAACTGGATCAACTGGACTAAGAGGATCAACTGGTTCAACTGGATCAACATGATTAACAGGATCAACTGGAGGAACAGGACAAACTGGATCAACCGTTAAAATAGGTGCAGTTGGTTCAACTGGTTCTACTGGTTTAATTAGGTCAACTGGAGTAACTGGTGCAACCGGTGACACTGGCGCAGATGGTCAAATGGGTGAAAATCCTCCAGTCCCTTCGTAAGCGTGCAAGAAATACCTTTCGTGAGGTAGGCAGACGAAAGGAATGTTTTTAAGTAAAGGATTATCCTATTTCTCGTGTTCTATATTTTGCTGATATTATCACAGGTATGCTGGGGATCATTGCGTTGCTTTTATTTAGAAAGTATGTCAGGTATTATAAGTGAAGAAGATAGATTATCTCTGGGTCAGGAATTGACATTCAAAATCGTATAATCAACATTCTTGTAATATCACTTTATTCCACAAAATACGACACATCGTCAACATAATAATAGTGACTGAAGAAAAGGCGTATAACAGTTTTTGTACTGATATGGGGGTGTTCGAATTATGTTATTATAGGATCATTTTGAGGCGGGGTCTCGTTGTAATAATTGTTAAATAAGTATTAATATAAAAAAACCCGATTTATTATGTTAATGGACGTAGCGACTAAACAAATGGGCACATACGCTGCTAACATGCCGAATATACGCAATTCAAATGCATACCGCCTGACAGCTTCAGGTCACCACCGTGCACATCAAAGCATTCATGCTTTTGAAAGAGTCCGTACTGCTTCTAAACAATCTTGTGATCAAATATTGAAAAATAGAAAAAAACGAAAAATAAATGTGGAAATATTTGATTTTTTATCAATTTTGATTTAGGTCAGCAAGAAACAATCGTGAATGACAGTCATAACAATAACAGACTTGTGAACAGGAGCATTAGCCTGATGGAATAATACACCTTATTGAGCTTTCCGCGACACTTCAGTTTAATATTTTCCCGTAACTGCAACAGAAGTGAAGCTTAGAACGTGCAATTGAGTGTTTGTTCCTTTTGGAGAGAATCTATCTGCAGAAATACCATCTGCATCTCAGAAGATCGGTGCTCTCTAGCCTTCCCAGCTGACGGAATAGTATTTACCTTCTTTGGCGGGGGAGAGCCAGGGTGCTTCCATTGTTTCGATTGTTGTTTGGCCTCTGGGGTAAAATGATGGACCCATGTTTCATCCATAGAAACAAATCTCCGAAGAAAGTTGGCAGGGTCTTGCTCGCGATTAGCATGCGATAATGTGCGCCTGGTATTCTTCTGATCAACTGTCAGAAGTCTTGGTACCCTTTGGGCCGAAAGCTTTCTCATTGCAAGATTCCCGGTCAGAATGAAATATACTCTTTCCTGTGAAATGCGTACTCTACTGGCTATATATTTTTCTGTGACTCGTCTGTCAGTCATAACAATATCATGAACTTAATTGACCATTTCTGGGTTTGCAACAGTAACAGGCCTTGGTAAAATTTGACAAAAGGAACATTTATTTGATTTCTCAATGTGATTCAGCAAAATGGCAACTTATTGTGAATGGCTTCTGATTGACTGCAACTTTGATATTTAGGTAACACAGGCACTGGTTTTTTATTTGCATATCGACAATTTAGCCCCGTTTAGTGGTTTCTGATTGGCCAACATTTTGGTTTTGTTGGATTCCGTTAAGTTTGATTTGTATGAGAAATTCAACACCGCGGACTCTAAAGTCATTTCTCTTAGCATAACTGAACGAAATATAAACAGTAACGTGGCTCTTGGACAATACAGACACTATACCGTGATATAATTAGTATAACTTACAACTAAGGGATAGTGTTTGCAGTATAGGTATTAAACCTCCTCTCTCAGTTTCTATAGGTCTTTTCGTAGTTTGGTAGGCTTTAATCATGATAAAGTTTTCTTGTGTGAAATTTAATTTCGCCCAGATATATTTGTGCCTTTGCTTGAAATATACCATGACATGCATTTTATCGAATAATTCTTATGTTTCCCTACGTAGTGTGTATGCTTAGGACACAATGCTGTGTTAAAAGGTTTTCTAATTTGTTCAAATAAATTTGACCTGTGCCAATTTTCAAGATCACACAGAAATATGTCTGAAGTGAAAAAAAGCACCTGACACGTTCATTTTTAGCAGATTCTTTATTCCGGGATGAAAAATCTCTAACAACATTTTAACATTTTGCAACTGAAGATGTGTAACGAGAATGTTTAGTTTGCGGTGGAAAACTCTCAAGTTGATTTTAGTCTTTCTGTTTGGAACATGATTCTCATGCAGTATAAGCTACAGTAAAACAAATAAACAGAAGTATCTGTAAAAATGCTGCACACTTATTTAACTCCAATCAAAAAGGTTACAAAAGAGCCTGAAAATTCAAGTGAACTGGAAAAAAGTAATTTTTCATCCTTTAACATCAAGTGGGAACTTTATCTCCTTCTTTGTGTAGAAGATTGAATAGAGACGCACAATCGAGGAGAACGTCATTATCATGTATAAAAATGAGTCAAAAACATTTAATATTCTTAAATATGTAATATAAGATAAACGTGTCATATGGCTTTGACGAGTGTGCCCGTCCTGATGAAAATGATGTTATGTCAGTGTAACTGTGGTCAGAGCGGCACAGCCATACCCAGTATTGATAACACAATAAAGCATTCTATACAGTATATACATATTTATTTACAGTATTTATAAGGCTATTATATATACAAAATGCACACACACTCACACTCACACTACACATAAGGATATATACAGTCTTTTTAAAAGTTCTGTCCTCTTCCTTTCCAATCAACTCCTCTGGTCCTCTGTCCTTATCACGTCACATGAGTAGCCAGCTGTGAGTGTAGATGTAGATACTTCAGTATCTCATAACACTTCAGTGTTAACGCAACAATCAGCTGATATCGGAATCATCATCACTGCCACATGGAAACCACACAGGTATACATGTAGGTCGAACTGTTGACCACTGACTTATATGAGTCAACTGCATCACCGGGAAACAAGGCTGGGTTATACCGCCACTGACTATCACATGTAGATGACCCTGTCATGATCAAAACTGTTACTGTGTTGGCTGGTCCATCTCACCCAGTTCCCTTGATAATCCACGGTAGAAAGCTGGTAAATACAGAAAATAGGACATAGTTTGTAGAAATCCGTAATATTCCAGGTAGTTTAAAAGTCTCTTCGCGTATACAAGAGCTAGATATTTATTTCCATACATTTACACTCCTAACAAACTGGGGTTTCTAGATATACAATTATATATAAATTCATGATAATTAAATAACATTACTTAAATATTACTATAATTACTGAATAATATAGCATACTTATGCGAATTACCAGTTAGGTAAACATGCGGGTCCACAGCGTACAATAAATAATTACAGTCTATCACCTATGGGCCTCCATACCTATAGAAAACGCATACGCTTACTTTACACTAAATACATGACAATAACTGGCCCGTATACTCCTAATACATGACTGATATACAAATGTCTTGCTTATACAGCTTATTGATACTATAGCTACCATTATAACATATAGATAAAACAATAACTAGTTATAGAAATTCAAACATACACGTAAACAACTCAGTCACGCACGAGTGGACCGCATCAACTATAAATGCTTGACCGGTCTCCTACAGGTAAATACTATAATCCAATCGGATAAATACATGGGCAATATAAACCAAAAAGGGGCAAACACTTACCACAGTCAGCTTTCTGTGCTTTCACTCATATGAGACAAATATAACAATGTCTCCAATACCTCGAACGATCCTCCGTCCAGAGCGTGCCTTACCGATCGCCCGTCATCTGGTATCTCTCGCGCCTTATCGAAAATACTTACCTGACAGAGAGGTCCGACTTATAGGTAGCGCACCACTAAATACAAACCCTACATGCATACCACATAGAAACACCACAAAATACTTACCATAATTACCAATCTAGTTATGCGAGCGTGACACATCCTCCCGCTTCAGATGAAATTGCCACAATTTCACAAAATATCCACCTCGCATAACATAAAGAATACCAACACTACGTATTCCAACTGGAATTCCTGTGATCTCCCCGGACCAACGACAGCAACGTCCCACTCTATATCCAATATAGGTTCCTACATCCGGCTGAGATAATCCGCTCCAACATTGTCACAACCCTTGATGTCCCGCAAGCGAAACCTGTAAGGCTGCAACATCAAAGCCCATCTCATCAGCCTTCCGTTAGCTGTCCTCGTCCGGTTCAGATACGTCAATGGTTGGTGGTCTGTTTCCAAAACAAACTCCCGTCCATACAGGTACGGTTCAAACTTTTGTATGCCCCAAACGATAGCTAGGCACTCTCTCTCAATAATGGCGTAATTCTTCTCACGGGGAAGAAGCTTCCGGCTAGCGTATGCTACCGGCATCGGCTTGTCGTTCTCCTCTTGCAGCAGAATAGCCCCAATACCCGTATCGGATGCATCAGTCCTGAGAATAAACTCCTGTGTAAGATCCGGTAACTTCAGAACAGGACTGCTGGTCAACATCATCTTCAAAGTTACAAATGCCTTCTCATGACTGTCGTTCCACTCAACCTTATTTGCGAGTCCTTTCTTGGTCAGGTCACTCAGAGGTATGGCTATTGCAGAGAAATTCGGTATGAATCTCCGATAAAAGCTCGCTAGTCCCAGAAACGATCGCACTTGTTTCTTTGTTTCTGGTTTCGGTGCCTCTTCTATAGCCTTGATCTTTTCCTGGTCTGGTCGAAGTCGCTTATCTCCAACTACATACCCCAGACAAGGTAGAGACATGAAACCAATCGAACACTTCGTAGGTCGTGCCGTCAACCTCGCCTTCCTCAACCGACCAAATAATTCCTTCAACACTTCCAGATGTTGTTCCCATGTTTCCGTAAAAATGAGAATGTCGTCGATGAAATTATCCAACCAGTCCATTCCCGCTAACAGTTTCCTCATAAGGCGGCTAAACGTCGCAGGTGCGTTAACTAATCCAAACGGCATTACCCGAAATTGGAACAGTCCTTGGGGAGTGCTGAATGCAGTCTTTGGTTTCGCATCTTCCGCCATAGGCACCTGCCAATATCCCTTAGACAGATCCAGCTTAGAGAAGTAACGCGCTCCTGCAAGCCGACCGAAGATGTTGTTTGTGTCTGGCATTGGTTCAGCATCGAACACTGTCACACGGTTTAGCCTCCTGAAGTCAATGCAGAATCTGTTGCTGCCATCCTTCTTCTTCACCATTACAACAGGTGCGGCATAGGGTGATTCCGATGGTTCAATGATTTTCATATCAATCATCTTCTTGACCTCATCCATTATGACTTCCTTGGTGCTGTATGGTAATGGATACTGCTTCACACGAACTGGTTCTGATGTTGTCGTATGAATGTCGTGTTGAGCCAAGTTGGTGTGGCCAGGCATGTCCGTGCCTTACCGATCGCCCGTCATCTGGTATCTCTCGCGCCTTATCGAAAATACTTACCTGACAGAGAGGTCCGACTTATAGGTAGCGCACCACTAAATACAAACCCTACATACATACCACATAGAAACACCACAAAATACTTACCATAATTACCAATCTAGTTATGCGAGCGTGACAGTCAGAACTCTGTGATACATATGATGGCATGTAGTTTCAGAGACGAATGGTTCGAGGGCTGTGTATGATAATTTGTGGTCGTATGGGGAATGCCACACATCACGTTATATAACGAGGCAAACGTCACCAATACTGAGAGTCTGGTATGTCATCAATCAGTGTCGTAATCTGAATACTGCTACACATACATCTGAATTTTAACATTGGTGTACCGACACTTTCGACACTCTAACTCTCCACCTTCTTAAATCATTTCACCCAATCTTTATAAGTAACCAACACCCCCCGCCCCCGCAACTTTTTTGGTGAAATAATTATTTTCAATTAGTTACAAAATGATATGCATGTGTTTTTAATTAATTGAGTCTACGACTGAAATAACGTTGTCAATCATTGTTATTTCCTTGAGTATCGCAGAAAAAACATAATTTTCCGAATAAAAAATAAAAAATGGAATGTTGAAAGTTTTTCAAACGTAATTGGAACAATGTAACATTCATTCTAAGAAAAAAATGTTTGGTTTTGTATTTGTTAAATGCTTTTGTTATACAAATGTATTTGGAGTAGTGTAATTATCTATGCATTATTAAATGTTCAAAAGGATCTCTTTCACTGAGTGGTTGTCTTTTCAGCTGTATGAAATTAGCGTTTCTTAAATGTAGTAACCCCTAATCTGTATAGTGTTAGTAATCAGTGCTGTCTGTTGCACTATAAAAATATTACAACTAAGTTCCTGCTACATGTATGCCTGAAAATAATATCATCATCATCATCATAATCATCGTCGTCGTCGTCGTCGTCGTCGTCGTCATCGTCATCATCATCATCATCATCATCAACAGATTACTATAAATGAGATTATCATTGTCATATGATTTCACTTCATATGTCATAGTATCATCATTTAACACTCTTTAAACAATCGTTATCATCATCATCCAACACATTGATCAACTAGATATATCACATAATTATCATATTTCATTTTTAATAAATCATGTTTATGTAGATATACTAAAAAAACTGGATATATAGGATCTTTTATCGGAATCAAGTTAACTCATAAATGTATGAGGTTTGATAAATCGGTGTTATAGGAACCACGGAACCAAATGATTTCCCATAGACAATAATGTTAACGTTTACCACTGTCCTGCTGAAATGGAGCTTTCAACACTTGTCCACTAGCCATAATTTTGAAGAATATAATTTCGGAAACCTGTAAATATAATGTTTAAAAATTCTACCAATTTGAACATTTTTTATATGGAGGACACCATCTTGTATTGAAATCAGCACCCAAAATTCACCTAAATTTACAACAAAATACACACTTAATTATCTCCCCCTGACAAAAACAGGTCGGAAAAAAAATTGACTGTTTTTCTATATATTTTACATCTACATGTATTGCCCAGCCCGCACATAAAACTTTGGAAACTTCTCTCCCCTGAATATCCAATCAGTAGGCCCCGATGCATTCACCTTCCTATTAAATCTTCTGCCCAAACGGGGAAAACCCACAATCTATTTTTGATTTGTTTCTGTGGTCCCTATACACTACGCACCCGTGACAGATCACCCAGTCGTTAGTGCCAAGCCAAGCCCAACAGTTGCCAGTTCAGTTATCTTGTCCTTGGATATCTGATCGTACTAGCATATCATTTCGATCAGACGGCTCGGTAAGTAATCCTTTACATAATTTTATGTCGTGTGTATTAAATATAAAATGATATTGCAACACGCAAAAAAGAGACGATTAACCTTATAAATTCATATATATATTGATCTATGCACATATTTATATTTCTACATGCATACATACATGTATATGATTTTCACACATGTATATCTATGTTGATATATTTTTAGACACTGAAGACTTTTAGTAAAACATTTATGTCATTTAAAAAAAATCATTGGGGTAAGAAACACAAACTGTATGAATGCGCGTAGCGGATTCTTACTTAAGGATTGATTGTCAATTTTGTTGCTTGCATGGACTGATGAAGGGAAGTGAACCTCGTGCAAATGAAATGAACTGCAAAGCAGTTCATGTACCATTTGCACGAGGTTCACTTCCCTTCATCAGTCCATGCAAGCAACAAAATTGACAATCAACAAAATTGACAATCAATCCTTATATTTACGTTAACCAAATTTAAAACTTCGCCACCAGATTGCAAAATTCGGTCGCAACATTGTGACGTAAGTGCGTCACTTTGTAACATTGTTATACTTGTCGTACATGTGTGCACAGTAGTGGAACAGCAGAAAGTCAACTATTCTCGTCGCCAAGGCAACACAAAATATAGTGCCATACACGTTGATTATTACGATGTTGATACACATAGATACTATATTTTCAAGGTAAAATATTCATTAATAACAAATATTGATGATATTGTATAATAAAAACTTAGCAATACCCATATAAATACGAATTTAAAGTGCAGTGTTGACAGTATGTGATTTGGTCACTTGAGACACAGGGACTCGGTTAAAAAAATGATGGGATGCAGTCTAATAGCCGGGATATTCAGAGCTCGAAAAAAAGTGTAACAATGTGGATTTTAGTCGCAAGTTAGCTGGTGATGTACATGGTGTTCTTGAAATATTGGATTTCATTGTCGCACTGGCGTTTTGGGATGTAAATTCTGATAATAGTAAGTAAAGAAACATTGATTTGAAAATTGGCGGTATTCGACGGCCGGAAACTTGTGTCCTCCTTATGTTTAGATTGAGTCAAATTACGACAATAATGTGTCCTTGTAATCGATATAGAATACTTCTGCTACGCATGTGGGTTAATGTTGCATTTATAATTAAAAAGAACAAAAATCGTCATGTTTTTATATAAATTCAATATTTATTGATTTCCCGGTAAGTTCTGTTTGTTTTCTTGATCGGATTTTAATGTTAGGTGTCCAACGTCTTTATCGGGATGTTTTCGTCGGTCCTCCTGTTCTCGCGTGGTCACGTGACCGGCACGAAGGACTACATTAACACTTGGTCGGTAAATATGGCCAGAGCACCCGACCAACGTATTTTGTCGTACAAACAAATATGATGCACTTATTCATCGTGCTAAGAAACCGAGAAAAAGTGCTGTACATTCTTCTATTTATTCAAGTATGGTTACATAACGGCGTTATAATCTGGTATTAATTGACGAAGTGCCGATTAATTGACTACTTTTTAAGTAATTTTGACGATGTTTGTCATTTTCGTAAGAATGTACAGCACTTTTCGTTGTTCTCATACAATTACCTTCACGCTCTTACCTGTTTCATAATTATTGATTTAGGGTAGTCGGGTGCTCTAGGACGATTTATAGAGCAAGTGTTAATGTTCATTCTCCAATATTGGAACTCTTCAGTGTTTTAAGTATCGAAATCGGCATATAGAACAGAACAAACGTTAATAAACGAATGCAATGGATCGTAATTAATTCAAATAATTATTTACAGATGATTTCCAAAGACATAAGGTATAGTTAGACGTTTTCGGCTGTACATGCAAGTTTGTAAATTCGACACTGTGATAAAACCACCGTCCTCGTCGTTGCCATGACAGCCGATCGAAGCTGCGATCACGAATGCACTGTCAAAGTGAAAGTTGAAGTATTTTTCGCAACATGCCGTTTAAACTTAAAATTACATTCACACCTCATATTGATTGGGGTTGTTTAATCATACCTGATCAATTGAATTGTAAGAAAACTAACAAAAACACTAAAAAACACAGAATGAAGCCTTCGTGTCAGGCAGTGCAGACACAACGCGGGATCTGTAAACAATGTGACGTCATTGGAATGTACAAGTTGCAACAATGTACAACAATGTATTTTTTACATGAATACACTAATGAGCAACAAAACGGGACGCAACATTAACCCACATGCGTACCAGTCTGTTTTGTGTTGTTAAATAGTGTTTAAATTGAGGTTTATTTTCTATGACCACTGAAATGGTATTAAGCATGGCATTCGAGATACAGCTAACGTTAGACCTACTGAGGTACGTAGGTCATGAGCTCGGTGCTATCGAGAGTGTCAGTTCTGCCAGATCCTGTTTTCTAAACTGTCTGCATTATACTGGCATTTTGATTAGCACATAAAGCGGCTATTCCAGTTGTGTTCATATACGTTTATAACAATGTTACACATTGTTACACAATTCACAAAGTGAAAGCGCATTCAAGTCTGAGGCGGTACAGAACTCGATCGCCATTGTAAATTCAGTGAATGTATTCACACGCCGGCAAGAAAGTGTAAATATAAGTTTGCAAACAAATTTTTGTTCAAACTCCTATGAAGCTAAAAAAATAATTGACATCGATGCTTATAATTAGTTTTTGAAATTGATATTCAAAATTAAAATATGTTTTATGTACATTTTAAATGATCTTATAAGGGATTATTTTCCACAAATCAATATACAACGTCAATGGCCGTATTGTGACGTCAAATTTTTCATAGAGGAATCATATTTTCCAACCAATCAGAAAGCCGCATTCTGCGTAAAAATAATGCAATATTGATTAAATAGCGTTGAAATAAAATTACAGGATTCTTGATATATTTGTCCATTTTGACTTCATTTTGTTTGGCATAAATATATATATATGAATAGATAAATGAATACATCATACAACTGTTTCCTTCTTCAAGGACTCGTTTTGTGATGAATGGTTCGAAATTCGAGAAAAAGAGTTAAAGAATACAACAAACAATTCAATAGAAATAATACAATGCGTCTGGAAATATGCTATACACTTGCATATGTCCAAATACACAGACTGTAACACATTTTGTTCATGTCCCTGAAGTTGGGATCATCCAAAAAAAAAAAAAATGAGACAGTCTCGACTTTCCGATGGTGTTTTTGGCAACAGTGATATCATAAAAATGTTTGTATTATAAACTCATAAACTATGTATTATACGTGTGTCGTCGAGCTGAAATTCTTATAGACTAGTCCAGGCCCTGAATTGACGTTGTCTTACATTTGTATCGTTGGATTCTAGATTATTGTACATTCTAAATATCCGCAATGACATGCACACTGCATAATGACACCGGTATTCTCTATCACATTTCAGATGTTATGTAACAACGTAATACTACAGACTATAAAATACGATTTTAATTTAATATATGAAGCATTTTTATGATATGCAATGTTCTGTTTTATGGTTGCAGCACGGACATCAATTAGAATAAAAGGAAGCAACATCACGTATTTCGATTATTATTTCAGATCTAGTATAACCACCTAGAAGTTCAAAACTGAAGCGAGTGTATATTGAGTAAATGATTGATTGAAAATATAGCTTATACACGTGATGTCTATAGAGAACTTTGCTCTTACGCCCTTCGGGTGCGATGAATTCCACTTTATCAATCCTATGTCCCGGAGTAATAGTCTCGCGCTTCCAGGAGTGGAAACCATGTTTGAAATCTCGTTTCCTACTGATATGGCACTTGATGAATTTTGTGGCTGTGTTTTTGTTTACACACCGAGTTGTGTAACCACCTTTAAAGCCTCCGATTGGTCATTTGTGACCCCCATCAAATCTGATTGGCTTATCTCTGGCCTTCTCACTTATTCTTTTTTTTTTGTCGCCTCTCTTCAAAATATCAACATGGACACGTCTTGTTCATTTACCGGGGGTCAACATTTGCATGACTGGATGAGAAGGGTGTCCTCATGGAAATCTCGATTAATCTGGGGTTTGAGTCGTATAATTCAACGAAACATAATTTGATGATGATAAAATTGACAACGCACGGAGGCGAGAGATTGCATTGAACATAGCGAGCCAGAACTGACATACCACCTCCCCCGCGATTCTCCATAAGCAGTGGACCCCAATAGCCTTGAATGAATTATCAAAACAGGCATCCAAGGTAAGCCTAAACCTAGAACGTACGGATATTGTACATAAAAAAAAAAAAACAAATAAAAAGTAAAAAAAAAAACAACAAAAAAACCCACTTTCTTATCTTTCAACTTACCTTTACTACAAGTATATATCCCAAACAGAAAATGTTAACATTCCATTCGGAACATTTGTCCCGTGTCCGAAAACTGAAAAGAGATTTCGTGTAAGCACACTAACAAATATGATTTAAACACATCGCTCAGCACTCAAGCTCGATTTCTGAAATATTTGTTGAAATGCCTGAATCTCAGGATAAACATTGAACATCACAATAACAAGTACAATAGCATACCTACGAAATCCAGGACCGATAACTGAATCTGACAACAATTACATTTTGTAGTCTAATATTCAGCGGTGAAGCTCGACTTCGCGATGATGTTGTCGTCTTTGAATATATTTGAGAGGAGTCATATAAACAAGGGACCTAATAATAAATCACAAAGACAAGGATGATCAAACATTTCACTTTGTAGAATTATACCCTTTAAAAATATAGTACAGACGATATGAGACGTGCATCTAAAATAGATAACAAGCTTTCCTTCTTCCCGAACTATGTTTTCTCACGTAGTGATTCGGTTCATACAATTAAGCTGCTACGTTGGGATAATTTGAACTCAATAAGCATGTATTTGTATGGAAGGAAGTGATGGGATAAACAAGAATCGCGACTTGTTAAAAAAAATCATGTAGATCCCTTGTTATATATAATAGAGGTTCCACAACAATTGGAGGTTGTTTATCATTTTTATCCAACTCGAGTTAGTTAATGTTTCTAATTTTGGAGTGACACGAGCTGTAGAAAAATTAGAAATTTAACTAACGAGCGTTGGATAAAAATTATAAACAAAGAAGAAGAAAATCGTCACGAATTGGAGCCTCTATTTATACAACATGGTGTTAACATGTTTTTTTTTCTATTTCCTTTAACAAGCATTATCAGAATATCACTGTTGCAAAATAAACATAAGAACAGGTTCGGAACACCCTCGAAAAAATGAGACTGGCCCAATTTGCCAAGGGTGTTCACAGCCACAGGGGCATGATAATTTGTTCCAGTCTGTGTATTGTATCATTTTTATCGAAAGCAATCCCCCTCTCCTCACCCCTCCTAAAAAGTTACATAAACATATGCTGCAACTTTATCTCAGGGACATGAGTTCCATTATTAAACGGTCAGTGGGTCAAGTGATTAGCTCTTGCAAGGCTTTGCGTTCATTGGTATCATTTAAACTCTACGTACATACACTGTACCAGTATTTTCATATGGACTGTGGTTGTCCTTTACTCTCAGTTTTTATCTTCTACAGGAAATATATAGAGAATATCTAACAGTGTCTTCAGTAATACCAAATATATTTCACGAGTGGGGATAATATTTTGATTTTTCACGAGTGCGCAGAGACACTGTTAGATATTCTGTTTATTATATTTTTTATCAACGAAAAACCTACCCCGTATGCTAATTAGGCCTACAGCGAAAGTTTGCATACAAAAAAGTAGTTCTCCCTGTCCAGGTGCTGACATATATGTCGGGCTTTCTGATTGGTCAATTATTTTGGTATTTTCTAATCATTAATTTGATTGGTCAAATTAGCAAAAGTGATATTTTTCAGTGAAAAATATGATATTTTTCACTAGTGAAAATGAAAAATATCACTTTTATAGAATGAATAATTTTTGATATTTCACTGGTAAAAATGTAATAAAATTTTGTCTGTTGAACAATAATATCGTATCAAAAGTTCCTATCATTATTTATAGCTTGAGAAAGAAGTGACTATTGAAATTAAGGTTCAAATCTCAGCTTATTCCATAGTATTCGACTTGTCATGTCGTTAATACAGGTATTTGATTTCAGATCATGGCCACTCCAGGAGACTTAATCCCCCCTTTGACTGCAGAGCTAACGCCATCTGAGGTTTCATTTGTATATGCCGTGGTAACTTTCGGTATAGGTATGTATTACTTTATCTACTTATTAGTCATAATAGAATTGTTACGACTATTTCTTCCATACTTCAACAGGTGAATCTCTGTTTTTGACAGGGAAACGATAAATATGTCTATCATCCGGGTAGGGACAGCCGACACGCGCTATGCCGCCATTCGCAATAGCATAACATGATATTTTGTATAGCATAACCCCGTCACAAATAAAAAACATCATCAATTTTGACACACATTTCAAGGACATTGATAATAGTGCGATGGAATGGTTTCACAACACATTCTTATTTTTGATTTTTTAATTATCCTTTTTATATTTATATAAGTATCTGAAAAAAACAATCAAACATTGGCCTATACCGTGTACAGGGGTATCTCAATCTTCCTGTAAGAGTTTGGCTGACAAGCACTCGGCAATCCTCGAGATGACTGGCGAAACTCTTACACTCGTGTTGAAATGTCCCTGTCTACTGAACAGGCCCAAATAAGGTTCTATATATAACACTACACGTGGAATAGCAGACTAATTGAACCAGGATTGTCCTTTTCCTGTTCGACCTGAGGTTTGGTTTGTTTTTGTTTAACGTCCTATTAACAGCCAGTGTCATTGAAGGACGTGCCAGGTTTTGGAGGTGGAGGAAAGCCGGAGAACCAGGAGAAAAACCAGCGAGCTACGGTCAGTACCTGGCACCTGGGACCCAGTGGTGGAGGGCTAGTGTTAACGTGTTCGTACACCTTAATGACTCGGCCACCGCGGCACCGACGTTAAAATTGATAGGACCGATTCAACCGAGGTTGATATTGGTTAACTAAGCTCCATGAATCATTATCCCGACCTCAGGAAACCATTTTTTTAAAATACACTTTATACGATAATCTTTACTGTTATTTGTGTAGCATCGCTAATGATTTTCCTCGCTTATTTTGTTCAACCAGTGCATATAGGAAGGAATAGAGAGGATATGGTTGGCAAACCCATGCATCTGAGTTATAACATTCTGTTGTCCCTCAATTCCAACTCATTTAATATGAATAAGAAGATCAAACATGTACATCGTTAAACTACGTGTATATGATTCTACTGTCTGCCGAGTTGCACAAGAGCGCAATACGATGTGTTATCATAGATGTACTATCTATGACGCTTATAATATAACGGTGTAGAGGCGGAAAACGATACATGTTCTACGGGATGCAATCACTTATTTATTCACATAAAAGTTAAAATGAGAAAGGTAGCTCAAACTTCTCGAGGGTTGTATTAACGCAAATTATATATATATATTTTTTTGTATTTTATCATAAAGAAAAACAGCCAATTCTTGTTTTTTTTTAAATTACTCTTTGTTGGAGATGTAGCTTTGTTTTATATCAGATTAAGGTTTAAACAAGGCCATCAAATTCATAAGTATACGTTTTACATCAATCATAAATACTCTTTGTTGGAGCTTCACTGCATTACTTTGAACTACATGCATTATGTATAATACTGTTGTGAAAGATGACCGAATATACAATGTCAAATAATGCATATGTAGCTGGCCTTTTTTGTCAGGATCACTGGTATCAAATAAAGTTGTGATTTGTTTGATTTAAATGATTTAAAGTAATGTTGTTAAACAAATAACTATAATCAATATACATATAATATGCACTATATGATACATTTTATTTAAGGCATTTAAAATGTAGTTTCTTAAATAATCAGGTGAGTGATACAGGTAATCTGTGCCTCTTTTACAATCATAACATGTTAGCAACGGTCACAATATTAATTCATTACGCCCTATATAGCTACATGTAACTACAAGGGGGGGGGGGGGGGGGGGGGGGGGGGGGGGGGGGGGGGTGGGGGGTGGAGGGGTGTAAAGAAACAAGGACACGCCTACGTTGCGCATTTCATGTAAGAAAGTTAGGTTAATTACATATGCCTTAAATGAAATAATAATAAATGCTGGATTAAAATCCAATTATAAAAGTATATATACAGTGGCCGGTTCATTGATCAACTATAAAGCGACAGCGTTGTGACAAACAAATTATAATTACCAAATGCAAGGAAATTGACAATAATAAATTGAAGAAAAAGACCATGTCCAGAGTACTACGTGGCCCTTGGCCTCTTGTTATTGTTATAAGGAGAAGGAATTCGAAGCATAAGTAAACAAACCCGTTTCATAACTTGAATTGTCATTGGCGATGAAGCACTGCTTACCATCCAAAAAAGCCATAACACCGAGCATATACTATTTCAGGAACTCTGCAAGGTTTGATTCATCATTAAAACATTAAACGTTATAGTCCCTAGATTTAAGTGGTGTCCCTAGATTTAAGTGGTATCTTGGTCTGACTTCCTACAGTGTATACTTGTGTTGGGAATTAATTACATATACTATGTATCTTTGCTGTATTACAGGAGTTCTTCTGTTGGGTTTTACCGATTTCAATGAAGGGCCGCGAGGGCCATCAGGAATTACGGGAGTTACCGGTCCTACCAGAAGTACAGGATTAACTGGATTAACTGGGCCAACAGGATCAACTGGTACAACTGGATCAAAGGGATTAAAAGGAGAAACAGGACAAACTGGATACGGTGAAACTGGTGCAGTCGGTCCAACAGGTTCAACTGGTTCTACTTTTCAAAAAGGGTCAATTGGATTAAAGGGTGAAACTGGTGCTACCGGAGCTGCCGGAGCCACCGGTCAAACCGGTCAAACCGGTCAAACTGGTGAAAGCGGCACTTTTTAAGCATGCAAACCTACATTGTGTGGGGGAGACGGAATAATTGAAGGTCTTTCAATAAAGAAATTTTCAAATTTCGTATGTTCTTGTTTGTTGTTGATAATAATGCAGACTTGATGGAGATAGTCATTTCATTGCTTTTTGTTTAGAAAGGGTCAATGAGCATTTATTATCTAATGTCAATATACTTGTTTCATCACTATAGTCAACAAAATACAAAACATTGTCAACATATATTTATTGACTAATAAGTGTATTCCAGTTTTGTACTGATATGGGAGTGTTCGACTAATCATTTTGGTGAAAAATAACCAAACAAAATACATTTCTTAAAAAGAAAACCAAAATATCAGGATGCTTTTATCAAGTGAAAACCGTGCGCTGGTCTACACGTTGAAAATGTTATCTTTACCAAACAGCAGTCTGTCTTTATACCTGATTATTCTACTGTTTAGGTTACTGTTACTGTTACTGAAGGCTATCTTTCATAGTTCAAGCTTGTTAATGCAGGGGAACTGTTCGTGGGCCTCTTCGTTTTCTCTTCTATATCAATGACATCACTGAAAATGTTTCTACTATAATCATTTTTTTTTGCTGACAACACCTCCTTATACTTAATTAAAGATGAAAACCAAGCACATTTCTAGAAAACATTACAAAAATCACGCCCAAAAGCACTGACACAACAGAACACAAACACATAAGTCTTAATCTTAAGGATGCTGCAACTTGGAAACAAAGCATTCTTCATGAAAAACTTATAGTAGATTATACATCATTCGCTACATCAAAAATAAGGTTGGTAGGTCATTAATTAAAACTTACACAGGGTATATTAGACGAATTTTAAATTATGCAAACATAGTATGTGATAATTGCACTCAACAATCTAAAGAACTTTTAGAATCTGTCCAATTAGAAGCAGCTAGAATTATAACAGGACTTAGACCCGGAACATCACACCATATACTATGTAATAAACTTGGTTGGGAAACACATTCAGTAAGAAGAGGCAAGCACGAACAAACAATGATGCATAAAATAATGCATGTTTTTTCACCTCAGTACTTCCAAAATGTTCTTAATCCATATATTAATGATCAAAAGAACAAAAAAGAATATTCAATCCACCTTTGCGATCCAGGTATTCTATATCACCTTATAGACGACTTCCACAATGATCATGTCAGGGTATCGGGCCGACCATCACTGCGCCATTGAAACGTTCTTTTTAGAACGCCGATGTGGCGCAGCGGTATAGGCTGCGGATATTTCTGGCTAGGCGATTGGGTGCCGTAGATCGTGAGTTCGAGGCCCGGTCAGGGCACGAGTCAAAAGGTTGTCTTCCTTCGTCATTTGTGTTTCTAAGCTATATCTATTTATTAGCACAATGTATCATATACACTCTGTGTTGGTGATCCAAAGATAAAGATTTGAATTTCCTGTCGTAGTTGTACCGAGAGAAATATATATAATATATGTACAATTCGTATCCATGTATGTAAATACATTGCGATCCAGGTATTCTATATCACCTTATAGACGACTTCCACAATGATCATGTCAGGGTATCGGGCCGACCATCACTGCGCCATTGAAACGTTCTTTTTAGAACGCCGATGTGGCGCAGCGGTATAGGCTGCGGATATTTCTGGCTAGGCGATTGGGTGCCGTAGATCGTGAGTTCGAGGCCCGGTCAGGGCACGAGTCAAAAGGTTGTCTTCCTTCGTCATTTGTGTTTCTAAGCTATATCTATTTATTAGCACAATGTATCATATACACTCTGTGTTGGTGATCCGAAGATAAAGATTTGAATTTCCTGTCGTAGTTGTACCGAGAGAAATATATATAATATATGTACAATTCGTATCCATGTATGTAAATACATTGCGATCCAGGTATTCTATATCACCTTATAGACGACTTCCACAATGATCATGTCAGGGTATCGGGCCGACCATCACTGCGCCATTGAAACGTTCTTTTTAGAACGTCGATGTGGCGCAGCGGTATAGGCTGCGGATATTTCTGGCTAGGCGATTGGGTGCCGTAGATCGTGAGTTCGAGGCCCGGTCAGGGCACGAGTCAAAAAGTTGTCTTCCTTCGTCATTTGTGTTTCTAAGCTATATCTATTTATTAGCACAATGTATCATATACACTCTGTGTTGGTGATCCGAAGATAAAGATTTGAATTTCCTGTCGTAGTTGTACCGAGAGAAATATATATAATATATGTACAATTCGTATCCATGTATGTAAATACATTGCGATCCAGGTATTCTATATCACCTTATAGACGACTTCCACAATGATCATGTCAGGGTATCGGGCCGACCATCACTGCGCCATTGAAACGTTCTTTTTAGAACGCCGATGTGGCGCAGCGGTATAGGCTGCGGATATTTCTGGCTAGGCGATTGGGTGCCGTAGATCGTGAGTTCGAGGCCCGGTCAGGGCACGAGTCAAAAAGTTGTCTTCCTTCGTCATTTGTGTTTCTAAGCTATATCTATTTATTAGCACAATGTATCATATACACTCTGTGTTGGTGATCCGAAGATAAAGATTTGAATTTCCTGTCGTAGTTGTACCGAGAGAAATATATATAATATATGTACAATTCGTATCCATGTATGTAAATACATTGCGATCCAGGTATTCTATATCACCTTATAGACGACTTCCACAATGATCATGTCAGGGTATCGGGCCGACCATCACTGCGCCATTGAAACGTTCTTTTTAGAACGCCGATGTGGCGCAGCGGTATAGGCTGCGGATATTTCTGGCTAGGCGATTGGGTGCCGTAGATCGTGAGTTCGAGGCCCGGTCAGGGCACGAGTCAAAAAGTTGTCTTCCTTCGTCATTTGTGTTTCTAAGCTATATCTATTTATTAGCACAATGTATCATATACACTCTGTGTTGGTGATCCGAAGATAAAGATTTGAATTTCATGTCGTAGTTGTACCGAGAGAAATATATATAATATATGTACAATTCGTATCCATGTATGTAAATACATTGCGATCCAGGTATTCTATATCACCTTATAGACGACTTCCACAATGATCATGTCAGGGTATCGGGCCGACCATCACTGCGCCATTGAAACGTTCTTTTTAGAACGCCGATGTGACGCAGCGGTATAGGCTGCGGATATTTCTGGCTAGGCGATTGGGTGCCGTAGATCGTGAGTTCGAGGCCCGGTCAGGGCACGAGTCAAAAAGTTGTCTTCCTTCGTCATTTGTGTTTCTAAGCTATATATATATATATATACATTTAAACTGAGTACTTGTTTCAATTATTTTTTGAATAACTAAACAGTATTTACAGCTATGGCTAGTGCAACTATATGCACTTGGACATTTTTATGCTCTGTTCTTTATTTAGTAGAAACATTTTTTTTCCAAGCAAGGGTAGACACTGCAAGAATTTAATTTATATAACTATGAATTGTCATATGCTTAGAACAACTAAAAAACCCACTACAATTCACTGTTATTATGGAAGGATGCTATTTAAGCCCCCTTTAAAACATAATAGTGGTTCAAGTACTTTAACATAATAGGTCTAGAGTCATTGGATAAAATCAATATAGTCCAAGGAAGGCAACTCCTATATAATCTGCATCTACAAAATATGATATAGTAACGCAAATAAAGAGTGAAGACAATGTTATGATTCGTGCTCTGACCTGGCCTCTAACTCATGATCTACTGCGACTTATCGCCTGGCCCGAAATCCCTGCAGCTTGTCAATGGTGCATTGACTGATGGTCGGCCCTCTACTCGGACATGATCATAGTGAAAAATTAGACGTTTCTAGCCTCACCCCTAACAACTTAGACACGGAATTCGTCGAATTGAAGGATAGTCTTTAAAATAAAAAAATCAATAAAAATAAAATAAAAAAAATCACAAATAATGCTTACCTGAGCTGTACAGTTGGACAGATCATTTGATTATATGATTTGATTTGAAATATGAAATTAGGATAATTAGTATCCTACCGCTGCCACCAAATTGTCACGTCTGTAGTTTTTTCTTCTCTTAATATTTACATTTTCACTTCGCTCCGCCTCAATGAACATAGTAATCTCAGATCACTTCATTTCCCGTTGAAGTTTTGGGTCGCGTGCTTCTGTTCTGAGTGACGAATCACTGTCTTGCCGGCGTGCTAATACATTCACTGAGTTTACAATGGCGATCGAGTTCTGTACCGCCTCAGACTTGAATGCACTTTCATTTTGTGAATTTTGTAACATTGTTATAAAAGTATATAAACACATGTGGAATAGCCGCTTTATGTGCTAATAAAAATGTCAGTATAATGCAGACAGTTTAGAAAACAGGATCTGACAGAAAACTGACACTCCCGATAGCACCGAGCTCATAATCTCCGTAGCGCAGTAGGTCTAACGTTAGCTGTATCTCGAATGCCATGCTTGATACCATTTTAGTGGTCACAGAAAATAAACCTCAATTTCAACACAAAACAGACTGTAGCAGCAGTATGCTAAATCGAACACAGGGACACATTATTGTCGTAATTTGACTCAATCTAAACATAAGGAGGACACAAGTTTCCAGCTGTCGAATACCGCGATTTTCAAATCAATGTTTCTTTACTTACTAGGCCTATTATCAGAATTTACATCCCAAAACGCCAGGACGACAATGAAATCCAATATTTCAAGAGCACAATATACATCATCAACTAACCTGCGACTAAAATCCACATTGTTACACTTTTTCTGGAGCTCTGAATATCCCGGCTATTAGACTTCATCACATACGGTCACAGGGGTTCGGCGTTAAATTTTGAGTAACATATGACATCTATGAATAATCGAAAGACTAAAAATCCAACATTCATTCAAATTATAAAACCTTACTAAATCCATTTTCTTCAAGGCTTTACAGAGTATATGAACTCTGTTTTTTAATGTTGTGATATTTCACTGAACAGCTGTCGTCACGTTAACCGAGTCCCTATGTCTCAAGTGACCAAATCACACACATACTATACTGTCAAGACTGCACTTTAAATTCGTATTTATATTGGTATTGCTAAGTTTTTATTATACAATATCATAAATATTTGTTATAAATGAATATTTTACCTTGAAAATATCGTATTTATGTGTATCAACATCGTAATAATCAAAACGTAGCTGACTGTCTGCTGTTCCACTACTGTGCACACATGTACGACAATGTTATAACAATGTACAACAATGTTACAAAATGACATACGTCACACCGTTGTGACCGAATTTTGCAATCTGGTGGCGAAGTTTTTAATTTGGTTAACGTAAATATATGGATTAATTGTCATTTTTGTTGCTTGCATGGATTGATGATTGGAAGTGAACCTCGTGCAAATGGTACATGAACTCACTTCATTTGCACGAGGTTCACTTTCCTTCATCAGTCCATGCAAGCAACAAAATTGACAATCAATCCCTAAATGGTTGTCTACTGAATCTATCCGACGTGGCCTGGGTTCGTCTGGTCCTGGCCTTTGGTATACTTGTGTCCTGTAAACACTTAATACCAAAAAACCTCATAATTAACATTCTGAAGTCAAGTTTATTACTGAAGTGAATTGTACATATGTTGACAAAGTAGCGTTCCCTAACTTATATATATATACATCATGGACATTGTTGGCGATTATTGGCGATTATTTGCAATTTTGGCGAATGTTGGCGAACTACCTGAACTTGTATATCTATTGATTTTAATCAAATTATTTATTTATATCAACTACTTACCGACTTACCGAGGATATGAGAGTACTGTTTTTAACACTTTATGAACTTATACTTTAACAATAATTGAAAAGGGGAATTGGAGAATATAGCGACTGAATATGGATTGTTTACATTTGGTTGTAGTGAAACACTTCGATTAATTGATCATATCCATTGTCCTTTTATCAAGAACATTATGAAATAATCACATGCTCTTCACGTCCCATGTTCAATGATGGATATTCAGTATATAGAAGTCTAAGTGGTGTGAATAAAGCCTCCAGTGCACTTCAGTGTTAACTCCGGTTCACTTCAGAGTTAGCTCCGGTTCACTTCAGAGTTAACTCCGGTTCACTTCAGTGTTAACTCCGGTTCACTTCAGTGTTAACTCCGGTTCACTTCAGTGTTAACTCCTGTGCACTTCAGAGTTAACTCCGGTTCACTTCAGTGTTAACTCCAGTTCACTTCAGTGTTATCTCCAGTTCACTTCAGTGTTAACTCCAGTTCACTTCAGTGTTAACTCCGGTTCACTTCAGAGTTAACTCCGGTTCACTTCAGTGTTAACTCCAGTGTAATACAATGTTAACTCCTGTGCACCTCAGAGTTAACTCCGGTTCACTTCAGTGTTAACTCCTGTGCACTTCAGTGTTAACTCCAGTGCACTTCAGAGTTAACTCCGGTTCACTTCAGTGTTAACTCCTGTGCACTTCAGAGTTAACTCCGGTTCACTTCAGTGTTAACTCCTGTGTACTTCAGTGTTAACTCCAGTGCACTTCAGAGTTAACTCCGGTTCACTTCAGTGTTAACTCCTGTGCACTTCAGAGTTAACTCCGGTTCACTTCAGTGTTAACTCCTGTGTACTTCAGTGTTAACTCCAGTGCACTTCAGAGTTAACTCCGGTTCACTTCAGTGTTAACTCCTGTGCACTTCAGAGTTAACTCCGGTTCACTTCAGTGTTAACTCCTGTGCACTTCAGAGTTAACTCCGGTTCACTTCAGTGTTAACTCCTGTGTACTTCAGTGTTAACTCCAGTGCACTTCAGTGTTAACTCCGGTTCACTTCAGTGTTAACTCCTGTGCACTTCAGAGTTAACTCCGGTTCACTTCAGTGTTAACTCCTGTGCACTTCAGTGTTAACTCCTGTGCACTTCAGTGTTAACTCCTGTGCACTTCAGTGTTAACTCCAGTTCACTTCAGTGTTAACTCCGGTTCACTTCAGTGTTAACTCCTGTGCACTTCAGAGTTAACTCCGGTTCACTTCAGTGTTAACTCCTGTGTACTTCAGTGTTAACTCCAGTCTACTACAATGTTATCTCCACTGCACTTCAGTTCCAACATTAGATATGGAATTAAGGTGATCTTTAATAAGAGTCCTTAACTGCATAACTTATCTAAATTATCAGTCCCAGTTTATAGCCTACAGTTGGGAACAAACTAACCCTTTTTATTATTTTTTTTTTAAATAAACGCTGGAGTTATACGTAGTGAACAAGTTAGGGCACTAAAATATATATTGTAATACATTGCAATGTGAACTAATGCGTTCATACTACATACTGCCCCGGCAAATACGCCTGGTAGATATTTACACCTGTACAGGTAGGTAGGGGAGGAGTAGAGCCATCTACATGAACCTAGGGGTCTAAAGCACAACACAATAATTCATATTTCAAAACTTCATACGTGGAACTGAATGCTTTATTCTATAGACATTTCAAAGTGACAAGATTTTTATTTCACTTCAATTAATATGTATGTACATGTGCATAGTTTCAAAATAAAAGAATTACCTGGGTTGAGAGGCCCTGGGTTAAATCCACTATTTACCGAGTAACTTATTACGCTGGCTACCTGGTTTGTGCAAAGGGAGGTAACTCGCTCATACCTTTTTGATACGTTTTGGTTGTCACGTTAGAAAATCATCTCACTGTTTGATAAAATTGCCCTTACCAGTCCAATACTGTTTTTGGACTCGCATATTTCAATTGGCATACAGGATGTAAATTTTACTATTGTTACTACATTTTATACTTAAAAAGAAAGTACTATAATGATTGGTTCTGAGGTATTTCCAATATATATATATATATAAAAAAAATGAAAAAAAATGGCTCTGCTGGTTGAACTAATAGAAGTGATTATTAGGTGAAACTTCCCTTGTTTTTAAGATCTCAATATCGATGAAGAGGTTGCATGTTTTAAAGCCTCGGGTAATGAAATGCTTGTACAAATACCTGAAACAGACAAGATAAAAATAATGAATTTCTTAGATGAGTTTCTTCTTACAAAGGTTATTGATGATTAAATGCTGCATTTAGAAGCCATGGCTATTCAAAATATTATTTACAGAAGCAATCCATTGTCTGTAGGAGTGGCAATCGGAACACATCGTCTTTGTCTGCAAATGTGGATTTCGTAGAAAATGACGAGGGATTCTGATTCTAGGAGTTTGCCACTTTGATCTACTTTCCTTCGGCCGAGAAGAAGTACGCTCGAAATATCGAATCATATTGCAGGTCTAGTGTTTAACCTTTGTCATGATACGACCCAATTACAATTTCAAAAGGCATGGGTATTGAGTAACTATAGAAAGCTAAGTTGTCATTAACAACACAGAGCAACGTTTAATTATCCAGGATTTTACCAAATTATATAAGATATCTTATAAACTTAATAAGATATCTAATATACTTTATAAGATATATATTTATAAGATATCTTATGTAATAAATGAGATTTCTTATATGATTTTCTTTACAAGATATCTTATATAATATATAACATATCTCATAAGAGATATAAGATGTCTTATAAAGAAAATTAAATAAGATGTCGAATATATTTTATAAGATATCTTATATATTATATAAGATATCTTATATATTATATGAGATATATTATAAAGGAAATTATATAAGATATCTTATACAATTTGATTATAAGATATATTATAAAGAACGAGATTTAAATTTGAGATAATGAACTCTCCTCCAATCAATGAAGGAGCCGAGACGATGCTGAAAGTACATATAATGGTTTGAAACAGATTTATAATTGCCATATATTCATGCTTGCTCGAACACGACATCTACTCCGTACCTATCCGATCGTGCTCGGGACAGAGGGTTGATTGTGTGTGTTCCGCGTACCTTCCAACAAAAAGGAAGTTACCTTACAGAGGGAGCAGTCATTCTCTACCTTCCAGGTTTTGCCGGTCTCACGAGAGTCTCGTTCTTTATAAGATATCTTATAAACTTTTCTTTATAAGATATCATATATATTATATAAGATATCTTGTATCTTTGATGAGATATCTTATATACTTTATAAGATATCTCATAAAGAAAATTTGATATGATATCTTATATATTGTATAAGATATCTAGATTATAAGATATCAGATATAAAATATCAGAGCTTTGACGACGACCATCTGTCAGAAATCGTCCGTTAATCGCCCAGAGCTACTTTACAGCTATGTTTATTCGCGGAGCAATGTTGATCCACTATTTTACCAAATTATAAGATATCTTATATTTTTATGAGATATCTTATATACTTTATAAGATTTCTCATAAAGAAAACTTGATATTATATCTTATTTTCTATATAAGATATCCCATATAATATATAATATATCTTATGACTTTAAATAAGATATTTCATAAACATATAAGATATCTCATAACCATATAAGATATTTCATAAACATATAAGATATTTCATAAACATATAAGATATTTCATAAACATATAAGATATTTCATAAACATACAAGATATTTCATAAACATATAAGATATTTCATAAACATATCAGATATTTCATAAACATATAAGGTATCTCGTAAAAATATAAGATATCTTATAATTTGGTAAAATAGTGGATCAACATTGCTCCGCGAATAAACATAGCTGTAAAGTAGCTCTGGGCGATTAAAGGACGATTTCTGACAGATGGTCGTCGTCAAAGCTCTGATCTGAGGATAGTGAAGTCAGGCTATATGGATATTCGATCTATGAGTTATATACCGGCTTTATTCAAGAAGCAAGTACCGTAATCCCTGACCGTGGTATAGTCAGGACTCCCCCAAATATTTCTTTCAAACTATAATAATGAATTTTTCTTTGTTTTCATGGTAAATACTCAAATGTGATTGGTCGAAAAATTCTTTTCATTCTTCTATGAAAGAAATTCCGAGAATGGCGCGGAAAATGTGACGTCACAATACGACAATTGACGTTGCGTATTGATTTGAGAAAATTAATCCCATTTAAAACCATTAAAATTGTACATAAAACATGTTTTAAATTAGAAAATCATTTTCAAAAATTAATTATAAGCGTTGATGTCATTTTTAGTTTCATCGGGGATTCATACAGTTTGCAAACAAAATTTGTTTCATATCCCGATGAAGCTAACAAAAATGACATCAATGCTTAATGATAGCGTAGCCTACTGAACACACAACCGTTTTACTTATTTTATAACATAATTTTACCCGTCATCTGTAATTTGTCTATTTCTCTCTGTTGAGTTTTAAATATGTTTTGGTTACAATCTCGTTTTTTGGTTGTTTTTGCTGTCCAATATCTAAATGGGATAAACAATAACAAATATGTCATGCATTAATATTTGCACGTATCAGGCTTTTATATATCGATTAGCTATAATTAACGAAAATTCCCTTTTAGGAATCAGATACACGCTGGATGTTGCAGGAAAATTAAATCCATAATGTAATACAATATTGTTATCAAGACAATTCACCGTAGAATGGATTTGACAAATGTTTCTTCATTTGTACGCATCACTGTTAATGTAGTAGGGCCTACTACATTCTGCTGCTCATTAGTGTATTCATGTAAATATACATTGTTGTACTTTGTTGCAACTTCAACATTTCGATGACGTCATATTGTTGACAGGTTCCGCGTTGTTTCTGCACTGACTGATATGACACGAAGGTTACTTTTAGTATTTTTCAGTGAAATTACATTTCAGACTCGTAACACTTTGCGGAAGATTTGAAAATTACTGCAATACAGATGGTATGTTTCTCTGTTAGTGTCTCTCATCTTCTCCATGTTGCTTGCAGCAGTTTGACACTGCCTCGCTCAGTATCTCCTTTTCCTCAGTGCAACTGCCCCTTTCCTCAATCTCATTTGTTTATTAGTATACAAAAAGTCCCATTATTTATTTCTTTTCAGAAAGAGTAATCATAGAATCAATAAAAACCTAAACATTTTAAATACAATTTCAATATTTACTACATATATTATAATAAATAAATACTTTTTTTTTTTTAAATAACCCTACAATTTCATTATTTTTTCATAATACTCCGCGGATAGCTGTCCGATGATATAGCTGTGATCCGGACTAATAGATTGGTAGATAAAGTTCACTTTACAGTTCATGGATATATATATCGATGAAGTGCTCTTTGCTTCTGAGGTAAGAATTAAATTCCTTTATAGGGAAAACAAACCAATTGAAAAATAGACTTTCAAAATTTTCTTCTGTGTATACAAAATTGAGCCAGGGATAAACTATTTGAATGTCATTGATTGGCCAGTATACAGTTCAATGTATATGTATGTAACCTTATAGGTTACTATCAATAAATGATATTGATATAGATTTGGTAAGTAATATCTGATCATCACTTTATCTCAATAATTGGACAAAAATGTACAATGTATGTTGGTAAAACTTTGACAAAACCCCCACTTTTTTTAAAATTTCTTTTAGCTGATTCATAAAAATGATATTTATTTGTAAGTGGCATCTGATTGAAAACAAAATAAATATATATATTATATGAACATCGTCAGTGCCACGAAGCGGCCCTATGAAAAACATTTTCCCATAAAATATTGTTAGTTCCCTGTTCCTCTCTCAATCTCCCACATACACACCTACACAACTCACAAAGTACATGTATATTAACAACATGAGTGGATCTAGAGTTTTGTGAAGGGCACGGCTTCTAAAAAATTCAAATGTTTACTTTAGTAGGGTGGGGAGTCATGTTACATTAACATTGAGATTGCAGTCCACTGAGAACTAGCAAAAAATATATACATTGTATATTTAAAAAGCCTTTACATATGAAGCATTGTCATTTTCCATTTTCACAGACTGAACATATTTCTATTTCAATCTTGCTGAAATTGATGAAAGCCCTCTACAATATACACCGTCATCATTCAGATCCAATGTTCCAACAACACTGACACCTTTTGGAGGCGGTCAAATCGGATCCTCCCTGTATTATCAGGCAAAATACCTTGATTTTCTTAATTAAAAAAAATGCCCATGTCAACATAAAAAAAATATGGCATCGATTTCTTATTAATAATCAATATTTATATATATATATAACGCCTTGGATTGGCAATTACTATTTTGATAGATAGATATATACTGAAACGAAAAAGAAACGCAACTTCAAATTGTAGGTTTAATAAAATAATACTTGTGAGCATTATGTTTAAATTTCATATGTAATAGTTAATATTGAATATTGATGTAACATCCTTTAAATGTTTAGAGATTTTTAAGAACAGGTCACTTTGCTAGAAGGTCATGATTGGTAGTACCCTACGTGAATCCAAGTTGAAATGGCAGCAGTTTTGAAACCGTGCCCTAATATCGTGTGTGTCCTCCTCGAACAGTTATCACATCTCTAATTCTTTGTTGCATTGAGTTCATCAGGGCATTGACTTTCCGTATTGGAATGTTATTCCATTCTTGGACGAGTGCATTTGCTAACTGAGGGAGGGTATTTGAGGGGTTACGGCGATTTCGAATTCTTCTGTCTAATTCATCCCACAAATGCTCGATTGGGGACAGGTCGGAGCTATATGGAGGCCAATCTATAGGAACAATGTTCTGTGTCGCAAGAAAGTCTCTACAGACTCTTGCAACGTGTGGTCTCGCGTTATCTTGCTGAAAGGTTAGATGATGCTGCCTAACAAACGGCACAACATGGGGCCTAAGGATCTCATCCCGATAGCGTACGGCCGTTAAATTCCCATTGACTATCACCAAAGGCGTCTTCAAACCATGGGAGATTCCCGCCCAAACCATAACTGATCCACCCCCAAATCGGTCGTGTTCCAAAACACAGGCGTCAGCAAAACGTTCGCCTCGACGCCGGTACACACGTTGACGGCCATCTGCTCGAAATAACGTGAATCGAGATTCATCGGTGAAGAGCATAGACCTCCAACGTCTCATAGGAAAACGTCTGGGCATATGTGCCGTTGCCCATTGCATACGACGTGCTCGACGTTGCGGTGTTAGTGGTAAACCAACGTACTGTCGCCTTGCACGCAAATTAGCCTCACGCAGTCTGTTGATCACTGTTTGGGGATGAATTCGACGGTTATGATTACCAATCGTATTCCTTGCCGTTTCAGCGGCCGTTAATCTCCTGTTACGCAGGTGTGCCAACCTAAGAACCCGGTCTTGACGTCGCGACGTTACGCGTGGACGTCCTGATCTCGGCTGGTCATCGACTCTTCCTGTTGCGTTAAGACGTGAAACTAATCGACTAATAGTCGATTTGTGAACTCTGAATTGTCGAGCGACGTGAAGTTGCGTGTTCCCTGCCAGAAGCATCGCTATAGCACGTCCTCTATCAACCTTTGATAACCGTGGCATAATTGTAAAAGGAATTATTGTTTGCAAAAGTATTGGCGATGATGTGGCTCAATGTTAGTGATGAATTGATACTGGTTTGAATGAAAAAAGAACGCATATGTTTGTACAGGCACGGTTTTTGATGTTTTTACCGCGCCGGAAGTGCATAGGTCTCTAGTCACACTTGGGTGATTTTGAAGATTGGTATGGGTGTTAGGCAGGGTGCATGTTTATTTCCGCGATTTTTATACAGATATGTATATTTAATACAAAATTAATCACAATTTTCCATGTTGCGTTTCTTTTTCGTTTCTAGACTTTCAAAATTTCTCCTGTGATACAAAATGAGCCGGTAAACTATTTGACTGCCATTGATTGGTCAGTATACAGGTCAATGTATATGTATGTAACCTTATAGGTTACTATCAATAAATGCTATTGATATAGATTTGGCAAGTAATATCTGATCATCACTTTATTTCAATAATTGGACAAAAATGTACAGTGTATGTAGGTAAAACTTTGACAAAACCCCCACTTTTTTTTTATTTCTTTTAGCTGATTCATAAAAATGATATTTATTTGTAAGTGGCATCTGATTGAAAACAAAATTAATATATATATTATATGAACATCGTCAGTGCCATGAAGCGGCCCTATGAAAAACATTTTCCATAAAATATTGTTATTTCCCTGTTCCTCTCTCAATCTCCCACATACACACCTACACAACTCACAAAGTACATGTATATTAACAACATGAGCAGATCTAGAGTTTTGTGAAGGGCACGGCTTCTAACAATTCAAATGTTTACTTATATGTATTAAAATATAATTTATTTTGTCTCTAGTTCATAATTTGACATTTTGAAACCAATTTGTGGCAGTTGCTTATGATTTACTGTAGGTTCGTGATAATTTTTCTGGCTACTCCGGCTTTCCTCCGCCTCCAAAATCTGCCATTTCCTAAAATGACCCTGGCTATAAATAGTTATACACAGTTATACGCAGTTAACAACATGTACTTTAATGCTACAAAGTGCATTATAGTTTTTTTCCAAATTTTGAAGCCTTTTGGCATGTTACAGACTGATATAAATCAACCATGCACAAGACTATAGGTCACGGTACATGCATGAAACTCACTGATTGTGAATTCTTATTTTGAACGACAAAACTCTTAGTTCATTCTTTATCTTTGACAAAAATGTCTTCAAATGGTGTAAGGTGACAACAAACTGTTTTGTTCATCCTTGCAAATATGCTTGTTGGGATTGCTCTTTTTAATATCTTAGTTTTCTTAACCTTAGCAATAAGTCTTACAATGTGGATCCAAATTTTTTTTGTTTTCTTTCATTCTCCGCTTGTCTGGTGTTTTCCAACACGGACAAAAGGAGGATGTTAATGTTTGAATTTAACATTGCCAATTCATCACCTATAGAACCCTTTATCAGCCATAACCGAATGACCATCCTGAATATATCCATGCGCTTTAAGATTTTTCAAGAGCTCATCAAACCCACCTGTGATGGCTTGGTCGTACACAGACCCAGAATATAATTCTGACACAAATAAGAGTGTTCCTCTTGAAACACAACCAATTAGCCCTTTGAGTGTACTACCCTTGTAACCACTATAAAACCGACTCTGTAATCCAAGAGCACACGGAGACTGTAAAAAGCTTATCAATGACGATCAAGTTGTTGAATAATCCCTTTTGAATTCCTTTGGTATATTTTGTATAAGTGTATCTCTGTGTGACCATAGTGTCAACTATCCAAGCTTAAAATACATGTGGTCAAGCCAGTTATCGAAAACATCTCTAGAGATGGAGCTTTAGACCAAACTTCATAGCTAGATCAGCTAGACTAAAGTCACGTCGACATCTTGTATGTGTCAAAAACAAACCATCTTCATTTGACAAGGATTTCAAGTCTCTCTTCCCTTTCTCAAATTGAAAACTAAAATTTTAAGGGATTTAAAAAAAAATATAATGCCATTATTCATTATTCTTTATACTAACTTTAGTTATCTCAATTTATATTTACATTTTTCGTCTGTTTGAACACAGCTCTCTGTTGTTGATGATCAATCATGGCCAGCGGTGATAATAATAACCATATATATATGGATATATTTGAATAAATTTTGATGTGTTTTGACAAGCTGCAAATATATTGTCCAACATTTGCAATTGATCTTCAAAATCTAATATTATTATCTATCATATGAGCATATGAACTAGAGTTTATTTGGAGCCAACAATATAATAAATGCCTTAATTGAACTAGATAATCTCAGATATAATAAATGTTTTGTCCACACAATCCAGGAACAAACAGCATACTGTATACATTTGATTAATTTATGCAATCATTCAAACAGACATAGTATATATATATTATATATCGTATATATATTATATCCCTAACGGGCGACATTATATTTATCTGTCACCCAAGTTGTATTCATATCGACTGTATACTACCATTTAGTAACAGTTCAATGCTTAAATATGAGTTCATAACTAGAAATTTACCCGATGTCTTGCTTACCTTGGAACAGACGACTTTATTCCTATTGCCATTTAGTTTTTCTACATTAAGTTGCTCGTGTAGTCCACCGTACGCCTTGATCCACCTCGAACACTTCTCTTAATTTGTCTTGGGCTTTAGGAATGGTAACAGTGCATCACGTATCAACCGATCACAATACCCTTCGTCTGTTTTACACCTCCCAAAAAACAATTCGACAAACCATACAAAACGGTTTGTTTGTGATGCAACAATGACCGCCAAAAAATCGTAGCACCGAGCAAAATCGTAGTTGTCATCTGATTGGCCAACACATTGGTGCTCATTTACATATCGGAACTGTAAATTATCTTTACCTTTCTTAAAGAATAGTTGTTCATAAAGGCCAATGACCCAGACTTTGTGTTTGAGTCCTGGTTTAAATGGTGTTATGGTAGCACTCTGTGCGACACACGGTGACAGGTTGTTACCTAGACGAATGGTTTGAGGACTGCGTATTATAGCCTGTGATTGAATGAGAAATGAGGCAAAAGCACGCCGTCAGGAATGACAGATAGTCTGGTATGTCATCAATCATGGTCGTTATCTGATTGCTGCTACACCTTAATCGGAATTTTCAACTTTGTGTACTTACCTTCAACACTTTGAGTCTCTACCTTCTGAACCTTTTCATTCATTCTTCTCACGTTAACCCTCCTTTTCTGCCTTACTTCCTCATTCCTTCCATCAAATTATTAACTCCATACGACGATTTATTTTAAGATGGTTAACCGCTTTTTTCGCTTTTTTTTTTATCATGGCGCATTGCAAAATCAATCATTTTACCACTAGGTTGAAACTAGAAAACAAATCTAAACAGATAATTCTCTTAAAATCAAAGTCAAATAGCGTGAATAATTTGATGCTGCTTAATATCTTAACAATTTGTCATTACAGATTTAAAAGTAAAAACGTAGAAGTTCAGATGGAACGATTGAAGAAGGAAGTGGATGAGTGCAACGCAAGAGGAAAAGGTACCTAGTAGTTCTTCTTTCGGTCAGTTCAGTTTCATTCTCTCCTTTTTTGCCATTGGTGCCAGATATTGCTACAGTATTCCAGTTGTTGGCGTAAATGTTGTTTGTTTTAAGGTTTTGATGTTCCTACGTATGAATTTCAGCTTTCTTTTTATCATTTGTGCTATGCAAGTTCCATAAAAAACATCTGAGGTGGTGTTAAGAGCTAAGTATTTTGTTTCCTTTGTATGTGATACTTCTATTCCATGACATGTATATTTGTATATGAGTGGTTTATAGTGACAGTTCATTTCCATGTATTGTATTTTTGTAAATGAGTGGGTTTATGTAAGGATTCTTTTCCATGAAGGGTAGTTG